>NW_023270387.1:26648744-26931863 GCF_011800145.1 Mirounga leonina | reverse complement strand
ATAGATAGATAGATAGATAGATAGATAGATAGATAGATAGATAGATATAGATATAGATCACATCTTCTTTATCCATTCATCTATTGATGGATGCCTGGGCTGCTTCCATATCTTGGCTATTAAAAATAATGCTCCAATAAACATACAGGTGTGTCTATCTTTTTGAATTAGTGTTTTCATTTTCTTTGGGTAAGGGAGCTCTCTGCCTAAAACCAATCTGATCTACTTGTCTAGTAGCAGGTGGAAAAGCTGAATAGAGAGAGCAGAGCTCCACCTGTCTGTGTACTGCAGGAACCCAGGGAGTCCAAAATGAGCTTGGGAGAGAACTCTGCTTTGGAAATGGTAAACAATGATCTATGGGTCAGGTGGATCAGCCCATCCTAACCCTTCTTCTCCAAGAGAGCGAAGTAGAGGAGAAGGAAGGAAATCTTTTCTCTGGCCCTAGCAAGGAGGCACAAGTTTTGGTGGAATTTCCCATCTTCTGTTGGTGGACACAGGATATGGGGCAAGAAGAACCATGGGTACTCCTAAACCCAGTCCTTCCAAAAACCAAAATAATTTAAATATTTGAATGCAGAATCCCTACCTTTTTTATTTTAGTTCAACTATGTACAGGAGATGCTGAGATCAAAGGATTTTCCACATAAGTAACATAAATAACCTTCATCAAGTAACTTGTAAGTTAGGGGTGCCAGTGCAGGAGGTTAAAGGGGTGTAAGCATCATATTCCAATGCAAAAGCAGTTGCCATTTGGCAATGGAGAACTTGCTACCATTTGCCCTGACTATAGGAAAGTCAGTGTGCTATACTTTTGCTCTTATGCATTTATTTGTTTATTAGATACAGATATATAACTTCCAAGTACCCACTAAAATCCTTTATTTTTGAATTAGACTGGGATGGAAGCATTTCATACCAATATTTTCCCAGTCCTGGTCCCTAGAACTTAATATTCCATGGGAATGCTTTTTAGGTAGTGTGGCATATTTTACAAATGGAAAGAACATCATGCATTTTTATAAAATTATTGTTTTTCAATAATTAAATTTTGTGAAAATTATTCCTGAATAGTTGTTTCTGGTCTCATACAATAGTACTCTTTGTTTTCAAATATAATAAAGAAAGTTGCACTTAGCCTGATTAGGAGTTTGTGACTTTATTTTATTTTGAGGGAAAGGGATCCAAACTTTCTAAAACTTCTTAGATCTAGAGAAAATATACTTGTCCTTGTTCTCTCAAGGAACATGGAGCTCTTCATATGGCACTGTCTCTGTAAAGGCAGTCGTTTCTCAAATAATACATTATATGTTAAAAAAGAAAAAAAAGAAGACAGTAGGAAGGGAAAAATGAAGGGGGGGAAATCGGAGGGGGCGACGAACCATGAGAGACTGTGGACTCTGAGAAACAAACTGAGGGTTCTAGAGGGGAGGAGGGGATGGGTTAGCCTGGTGATGGGTATTAAAGGGGGCATGTACTGAATGGAGCACTGGGTGTTATAAGCAAACAATGAATCATGGAACATTACTTCAAAAACTATTGATGTAATATATGGTGATTAACATAACATAATAAAAAAGAACTAATGATGTAATGCATGGTGATTAACATAACATAATAAAATAAAATAAAATAAAAAAGGTAGTCGTTTCTGATTTAGAATATTGTAATAGGAAATGCACAGTCCTTGGGCTCTTCCCCATAACAATGATTGCAAATTTGGCTCCAGAGTCCCCTAAGTATGATGTCCACTAATCTAGAGTTTCTATTGGAATGAAAATTCTTTCAGAAAAAAGGACCATGTGTTCCCAGTATTCTGTTAAAATTTCTAGCAAGGTGCCTGGTGCCAAGCACAAACTGGAAATGATTAAAGCAAAGCTGCAGGAGTCAAGGCCCTTAGATATTCTGCCTGTTCACTTCCCTGCCAAATGTAGCCAGTGAGACATGTGTGCTCATCTGGAATAAGTCGGTACACCTCTCCCTGGTCTTCTCTATGTCTTCAACGAGTCCTTACAAATGTGTTCATAAAGGCAATAGTTGAATAACCATTCCCTGAGCACCTACTATGTGCCAGTCCTACATAAAAGAGATGGAAATGAAAAGAGCAGGAGCATTCAGTACAAGGGCACCCCAGTAAGTGCAGAAGTTGATGATCTATGCAACAAATCCTGTACTGTCCCACCACACGAGATGCATGTGTCAAGCCCCCCACAAGGGACACGAGGTGGGGGAATGCAAAGTAAAATGCTGTGTGTTTGGGTCTTACAGGAAATGTGGGAGTATTAGGGTACAAAGGAAAGTGTTACAGGAAGCAAATACAGCATGTGTGAAAGCTCGAAGTAACATCTCTGAAATGCTGGGGAGTGAGTTGATCCATGTTCCTCTAATGTAACATGGGTAGTGATGAGTGGTAGAAAACAGTGGCAGAAAGATAATCCAGGGTCCCATTTTGCAGGAGCTCATATGCCTCACTAAGGAGTTTGGATTTATCTCAGGAAATGGGAGCCATCAAAGAATTCTGAGCAGAGGACTAACAAAAGCAAATTTATGTTTTGGAAAGAAAATGCTGGCAGCAATACAGACTGCATGTTATAGAGAGTACTGATGAGAGGAACTTTCTACTCCTACTACCACAGTATCAGCATCTTTACTGCCTCAATTACCACCACTACTTTTCACTTTGAGCATTACTTTAACTTTATTGAATGTCTATTGTGTGCATTCAAAATGCTTTAAACATACCACCTCCATCAATTCTTACAGCAACTCCATGTGATTGGCATTATTATTAACTTTATTTCATGTGTGATACAGAACAAGGTTAGGTAAAACGCCTAAGGTCACTCAGCTAGTTGAGTGGCAGAAGTATGATCTGGGCACAGGTGGTGTGACACTGGAGCCCATACCCATAACATCCTTAACCTCATTATTGCTTGAAAATATTAAAGGTACTCTTTTAAAAAGGCGTAGGGTTGATCTAAGAGGGGAAAAGGTAGTGTGCAAAAGAGTTAAGGAATATTTGGTAGATGGATTTATAAGACAGGGACATAAATAGCACCAACAAATATATTTATACCATAAAGAAAAAATAAAAATATGCAGATGATACTGAGGTTTCTAGCTTGGTTGACCGGGTGTATGCTGGTGTCATTTGTTGAGATGAGAAGTACCACTTGAAGAGAAGATTTAGCCCATGAAATATACAGTGGTAATTTGTCATTCATTAAAAATACTACCCAGAATCTGAACCCTTTTCCTATATTTAAGAAACCCTTGATAGTGTGAGTCCACTATAAAATCTGATAAGGTCAAAAAGTTGTGCTTTTACATTCTTGTAGCTGGAGAATGGGCATATCAACTGGTCTTTATCTACTGAATGCTCTTGTCAAGGACTCTGCCTCGATAGCAAGTGATAAAGAGGCAGGGACCATTTGGAATTTATTCCTTTTGGGATGTCTAATGCTCAGACATGCTAGAAGTGCCAAGAATGGTGCCTATGTTAGTTGTGGTGGCTGCAGTGCCCTGGGGAGACTCTTCCTTCATTGTGATTTTTGTGTATGTGCATTGACCTCTTTCCCTTTTTTGAATCAACTCTCTGTCAATTCCATGAGGTCTACATTGTATGTATAATCTATTCCACTTTGTTAAGTCAGCCTGAATAAATCTCTGTTGATTGAAACCAAGAACCCAGTAAGGTACAGAAGATAATAAGAACAGTTTGAAATCTGTTGAGTTCAAGTTGTTTGCAGGACATACAAGTTAAGATGCTCACTAGGTAACCTGAAATCATTTGAGAATTTAGAAGAGACGAGACAGAGCACACCGTGATGACTCCGCAAATCAACACCCCATGCTAATGCCATGACTGAGTAGTATCACCTGGGAAAGACCAGAAGGGGAGAGACTCAAAGTTAGAGTCCAGAGGAATGAAAGATTTATGATTTCTGAGAAGGATCTAGGTTATCAAGCAAAGGGAACTGAGATAGAGTGGGTCAGAGCTGGGTGGAAGTCAGAAGAGAGTGGTTTCATGAAAACCTAGGAAAGAAAGAATATCAAGGAGAGTGGTAGCAATTGAACCAATTTCAGCAGAAAGAATACTGAAAAGATGTCAAAGGATTTGATAGTAAGGGATTAGTGGTGTCCTTAGAAGAACAGGTTAATTTACCTTACACTTTTTTGTAACTTTTTCCTGCATTCCTCGAGTAAAATAAGTAGCCTTCATTGATAGTGTTGAATGATTGATCATATCCATAGAGTGCTGAACCAATTTATAATTTTTTTCCTCTCCTCTCTGCTCATTCTCTTCTTTAAATTTTTCTTCTGATACTTTACCTTGGAAAGAGCTCATGTGTGCCTGGGTCTGGTAACAGCAGAAAACAATGGAAAGGCAACCTGATGGCACAGCCTCATCGGATTTTAATTTTTCATCTTTTAAGGATAAGGGGAGTGGAGGTGGGGAGCTGGATTATCAACTATGGTGACTCTTAAAAAGGTATCAGACATAGAAATTAGTAACTCAAGTCCTTGTATTCATGTCCAACTGCCTAGGACAGAAATAGAAAACTCTGAGAGGATCGTTTTGTTTTTTCTTTCTCCTGTGAGCTTGGGAACCTATGAGCTTGCAGACCAGAATTACTTGTTTAGGCGAAGCTGTTCAGTTGCATAAAATTTCTATCATTTGTCCTTTTCCTTTAAAGTCTTAAACACTTTTCCCCCCATTTTTCTTGCCCCTTTGAAGTTGGCTGCTCTACTTCCTGGCTAATATCTGCCTTTAATAATTATCTATCAATCTTTAGTACCTTCTTTAAAAGTTGTGTTTGACTTAACATGACTATCAACTTCTCTCTGTCTTCTGAATACCAACATCTCTCTACTGGATTATTTTATCCTCTTTATTTTTTTTTAAAGATTTTATTTATTTATTTGACAGAGAAAAACACAGCGAGAGAGGGAACACAAGCAGTGGGAGTGGGAGAGGGAGAAGCCGGCTTCCCACTGGTCAGGGAGCCCAATGCGGGGCTGGATCCCAGGACCCCGGGATCATGACCTGAGCCGAAGGCAGACACTTAACGACTGAGCCACCCAGGCGCCCCTCTTTTATCCTCTTTAAAGATGGTCTTATTCTCTTTCATCTTCACAGATTATGCAATAATTTTTTTTAGTATTATTATTATTTTTATTTATTTTTTTTTTATTCTTATGTTAATCCCCATACATTACATCATTAGTTTTAGATGAGATTATGCAATAATTTATTAGTCTATGAATACACGATACAAAGTGAATGTGAAGTCCCATATCGAAGGAACCACTTTTCTCACCAAACCCAAGAAGTTCCTCCTTTATATTCCAACAGCTGTTAAAATGATGTTCATGAGTTTTTAAAGAGAGTATGGGAAGAGTGTCAGATTTTCCAATAACTTCCTGAAAGTATATGTAAAATTACATTACTATTAACATTTGCCATTTTCAGGTGAAGAAACTGAAATCACATGTCAGAGTCAAACAACCAGATTTTAAGACATCCAGTCTGCTTCAGAGTCCACATGTTAAACCACTATGCTATACTACCTCCCATTCTTCTTCAGCCTTACACCCCACACCAATCAATCACCAAGTCCCATGGATTCTCACTGATGGAAAATCATTCAACTCGGGCGCCTGTTCAGTTTGAACTGAATGACTGAAATGCCCAAGGTTTCTTTGGCTCAGTTGGTTAAGCGACTGCCTTCGGCTCAGGTCATGATCCTTGAGTCCCTGGATCTAGTCCCACATCGGGCTCCCTGCTTGGCAGGGAGTCTGCTTCTCCCTCTGACCCTCCCCCCTCTCATGTGCTCTCTCTCATTCTCTCTCTCTCAAATAAATAAATAAAATCTTTATAAAAAAAAAGGAAAGAAAAATCATTCAACTCTCTATTTTCTTTATCATCATGGCGAATTACCTTAACTTAGGCCATTCTCACTGCTCCCCTGAAATTACTATAGTGGAGGATGCCAGTTTTGTCCCCTTTCCAAACCATCTTCCAAAATGACTTTGAATTAGCTTTTCAAAAATGCAAATCTCATCTGCTTATAATATTTTAAAGTACTCATTTTTCATTCAGGTTGGCAGTGTATAAAATCCTTAGCTGAGTAGATAAACCAAAAACCTTCAGGACTGGTGCATTTATACCTCTCCAGTCTGATCTTTACCCAATCTTAGTGTTGATTTCTCTCTCTCTCTCTCTCTCTCTCTCTCTCTCTCTCTATATATATATATATATATATATATATATATATACATACATATATATATCACCTCTATCTCTCTCACACACAGGCACACATGCTCAGAGCCTTTGCCCACCCACACCTATCTTTCAACCATTATTACCTATAAGCTGGATTAGGATGTTTGTCCTATCCCCCTCTTCCCAGAATTCTCTCTTGTGCATCCATTCTGGTTCCTTCCCTTGACAGACTCTCAATTTTCATACAGTTAACTACTCTTGGCCCTTTAAATCTAAACTCAGATTTGGAAGCCTTCCCAGACTCCATACCACCTTGAGCCAGTTCAGTACTGAACCTCTTTTTTGTTTCTCTAGCATCTTAAGACAGCTCATTGTATCAGATGTTAATAGAGGGTGGAGTTTCCTGAAAACTGAGAATAGCGATTCTCTTTTATCTCTGAATGACCAGACAGGACTGAGTGCCTGAAATATAACAGGTACTCAACAAATGAACAGCAAAATGAATAAAATCAGGAACAAAAAGCAAATTCAGCTTACTTAATTAATATAATTGTTTGAACTGAATGACTGAAATGCCCAAGGTTTCTTTGCTTCGAATCCATTAATCCAATTGCAAGTTAAATGTTAAATTCTCAGAACTTACATTTCACCATAATATTTTAAAAACATTTTTGTTCTGAATAAAAATCTTCCCTCTTTTCAATGGCCTAAATCTACAATAATGAAATTCTTATTCTTTTAATTTAACTTTTAATTCCCTTCTCCCACATCATGTTTCCTTGATGGACAAATGATGAGCATTCCTCTCCCACCCTCAATTTTTAAAATGCATAAATCCATATCCACAGAAAACACAAATGCTTAACTGTCCAGGACATTTTAAAACAATATTAAATTAAGTTAAATAATATATACTAATTATATATTATTATATATACTATATATATCAAGTTATTCATAATTATTTATATTCCACTATCTCCACAATAAATGAGACATCTTACAATGGAAAAATAAAATAAAAGAGTAAAGCAAACACATAAAGTAAGGTAAAAAATAGGAGAATACCTCAAATGGCAATGATAAATGTCAACACAGATTTTGATGTTAAGCTTTACATTTCTTTTTGAGCTTCCTGACAGAAAGTGCAAAATGGGAGTACTGTTTAGTTATATGGATGCTTTGTTAAGTTAAAAGGAAACATTACAGCTTCTCTGGGTAACAAAGGGAAAAAAAAGATAACTTACATAATATTAACTTTTATCCCCACCCCCCTTATGTCAAACAAGTGATAAGCATAAGCCACAGGTCTGTTTATCCCTGAGACAACAGTCAGTCATGTGATATGGTCCTAATGATTCAGAGTTTCCTTTTATTATCTAAGTTATCTAAGGCTTATATCATCTTATGTTATATAAGTTTTTTTTAAGATTTTATTTATTTATTTGAGAGACAGAGAGTAAACAAGCAGGGGGAAGGGCAGAGGGAAAAAGAAGCAGACTCCCCGCTGAGCAGGGAGCCTAATGCCGGACTATATTCCAGGACCCTGGTATCATGACCTGAGCCGAAGGCAGATGCTTAACCGACTGAACCACCCAGGTTCCCCTATATAAGTATTTTTTAATTCGGACATCAACATAAGTATACATAGTATAAACCAGTTTAATGTAAATTATTCAGTAAAGCACCTGAAGTTCTCCATTATCAGTTTTCATTTCTTTTGTCATGTGTGTAAAGAATAATAAAGTTGCTTTTATTATTTATACATTTATAATCAATAAACAGTAAATAAGGAAGCAAACAGTATCCTGGATTAAGATTGTGTCTATTTGGGGCTCCTGGGTGACTCAATCGGTTAAGCGACTGCCTTCAGCACAGGTCATGATCCCAGGGTCCTGGGATCGAGCCCTGCATTGGGCTCCCTGATCCACGGGAAGCCTGCTTCTCCCTCTCCCGCTCTCCCTGCTTGTGTTCCCTCTCTCGCTGTCTCTCTCTGTCAATTAAATAAATAAATTAAATCTTAAAAAAAAAAAAAGATTGTGTCTATTTTAAAAGTTTTTGAACAGTTGCCTGAAGCAATTGGGAATTAACAAGAGATTTACCTAGTCAGGATAAATACATTAGTTCACAGCCATTAAGGCAGAGATCCTAATCTTCCCAGTATTTTACCCCATGCCCCACTGGGGCTCCTTTGCTTTCAACAACAAGATTTTCATTAGCTTTAGGCATTTTGTTAGTCTGTTCGGTTCATCGCTCAGGTGTGTGGAACCACTGAACTCAATTATGGTTCCTTGCATAGAGTTTTGAAGTACAGAATTACTAAGAATTTGCTTGTTAGAAAAAGTCAAACTTCTTCTGAAATGTTCTGTATTTAATCTGATTTGTTGTAAAATATTATCCTTAGTTTCAGCAACAATAATGATAGCAATGATAATAATGTATTACAAAGTCATCTGATTCTGTCCCTTGTTCCACTTTGTGGCAATGTAAGTGCAAAACAATGTATTAATGTTCTGGTACTCGCCAGATGAAATTGTTAAAGCTATTAAATTGAATCATACTGTGGCCACTAGATTGGAGTGCTACTGTTGAGCTCTAGTATTTACTTGTATAAGGCCAACTGAATCTGAATGAAAGAGAGTTTCTGTCCGTGGTGCTGAAAGCAAATAGTCTCCCACAGGATTTGATACTGAACAAGTTCAAAGAAACCTCTTATGTTGAATCATGCATATATTGTAATGTCTCTAATAAATCAATTACTTTTTGGCAGCAAAATGTCACAGCATTTCAAATTCTGATAATCACCTCCACTTTGCTGAGCTTTAGGCTGTAATAATCTGCACAATCTAGTATGGAATGCATCAAGGAGAAGGTTGAGTAACAAAGAAACAATAAAACTTAGGCTCATATACTTGACTAGGATTCAGAGAGGCTAAAAGCCTTCCCTACTCCTAGAATACTAAGGAATTTACAGATATAATACCTCTTGTCAAGCAAAAATCTGGGAGGAAATCTACCCCTTGGTATCTTATTTAGAAAGTCCTTTGGAATGTATACAGAGGAATCCCTCAAATATTTATTATTTGTTAAACACAAGCATATGCATGATATCTTTTGTCACTTATGTAACCCAGTTTTATGCCCTTCAAATGACAAGATGTGACAATATCTTCTAGTTGTTATACTGCAAAAGGGAAAGAAACTGTCTTCAACTCAAAAGTGTTTCATCTCCTACAGAGATAAAAAATCTTTCAAAAGTGATTTTTTTCTATGTGTTTTCTTTTCTTTGAAGACTGATTCTATCTCCCTAACTGACCAAAATGCTGAAAACCCATCTTTTGCAAATGCCTACTTTTTATCACCTAACCTTGTACAAATAGCCCCACCTGAGGGACTGTACCTGACTACATCTCCCTCTGGAATGAGAAGTTATGTGAGTTTCCCAAGGACAGATGAATGAGCAAGCTTTCTGCACACTACACAGAATATCTTCTGCATACGGTAACACTTAACTGGAGGGAAAATCTGAATATGCTTTGATCAAGCAAAATCCTTTCATGGATTTATTCAATGAATCTTTCTTTAGTGTCAAACATATGTCAGGACCTCACTAGATGGTGGTGGTATAGAAATAAATTTTAAAAACCTGGCTCCTATCCTCAAGGAATGCAATGGGGGCAAAGGGAACACCCATGAGATGGATAATCACGGAACAGTGACAGGAATGCTGCAGTCATAATACAAATAAGATTTTTTTTAAGTTCAAGGGGAGAACCCAGCAACTTTCTTAAGATGGGGTGGGGTGGGGTGTGGGAATATCTAAAGATGGCTTCTCAAAGAAGGCAATTAATTTCAGTCTTAAAGAATGGAGTAGAATTTCTTTTTTCAGCCTGAGAAGGAAGAGACAAAGAATGGCAGAATTCCAGTTAAAAGTTCTCAGTATTATCTCCCACAACCATTCCAGGGGACTCAGGATCTGCATCCCCATCCCTGGAAAAGTAGAGGAATTATTCTTCATCTGCCATAAAGACCATGTTCTGGTATATTCTAAATTTACACAATCCTGGTTGACTTTACCAAATCTGAGGTTCTATTGCTTATGGACCCAGTATAAGGCAGAGAGTAGGGCACAAGGTGTGGGCATACATGAGTGATAATAGTGTGGGAAGACCTGTGCCAAAAGAGAGAGACAAAGGTTGAGAATGATGTGGTGATCATTACAGAGTTGAGAGAAGATCACAGGCTCAAGTGGAGAGGACATGTGCCCTCCACCCCCACTGTCACTGAGAACCACATAAACCTCACACCTTCAATTAAAAATCTTACATGTATATATGCTGCATTAAATCATTCTCTAGTACCAGAACTGGGCACTTTTATTACCCACTTTATTTGCAAAGCAGCAGCCTCCCACATCCCAGGACTGAATGTTGCTGAGCTGCCTCCAGCATGCTGCAGGGGAAAAGTGAAGGTCCTTGGTCCCCTGGTTCAGAACAGCCATATCAGATAAATGTGAAGTCCTGTTACCCAGAAATATTCATCTAAGGAGAAGAGAGAATTTGATTATCGTGAATTCTGCTCCACACTCCTTTTTCTGCCTGACAATAACCTCCCTCTCCAGAGCAACAATAATCTGAACACAAACAGACGTGCAGCTTTTCAAAAAGTAATGAACTCTGAGGCATTGGAGTCAAGGCAAGCATGGTTTAAATGCACAGCTCCAGCAACCCAGAGAGGCTATCAATTATACAGCCCTGCCATCGAGGAAGCAAAAATAATATTTCAAAGAGTCATTGCCAGAAAGAGAAAGAAAAAGAAGAAAATGTCACAGAAATCACACCATTCAAAGCAAGCAGTTCCAAGAGCAAAAATGAGTGGCTAAATCCTGCCAAAGGCAGCCTTCTCCACCCAGCAGGAAAAAGAGAGACAGGACATGGTGACTTCCCTCTTGCCCTGCCCTTCATCCAACACACCTGAGTCTGTGATGTCACTTTTCCGACATTGTTTTTGGTTACTCCCGGGGCATGTAGAAAAGTCCATTCTTCATTTGCCAATACATTCACAAACATTTTCAAAAGCTTAAAACAATGCATTGTATAAATATAGGAATTCATTAGTTTATATAACCAGTTAATACCTATGATGTAATTTTATTCTTACAATAACTATTTGAGGTAGGGAAAGGAGCATTATTAAGTCTATTCTGCAGATGATAGAATTAAGGTCTGGAAAAAGTTATGTGACTTCTCCAAGGTCAGCCAGCTATTAAGTTCCCAGCTGAGGGAGTAGAAAGCAGGAGGCCATCAATAAGCATTTTTTGGCAATAAAGATTGATGAGACTGAATCATTAGATCTTTAAGTCATGGATTTGGTCTTCTACGCAGTCAGTTAAGGCCTCTTTCTAACACATCTTTCTGTTGAAAGCATTCTATTACAGGCTAGGTTGCACCAAAAAGGTTTATAAGACATTCTGTGCATAATGATAAAAACATAAGACACATTCTGTGTCTATAGAATTCTGAACTGTTTTTTTTGGTTGTTGCTGTTGTTCCATGATTTTAAGGGAGCGGGGGTGGAGACAGTCCAATATTAAAGAAAAAGGTTCATACCATTTAGGCTGTGATACCTTTAAAAGTAGCTGCTTTAACGACATGGATGGAACTAGAGGGTATTATGCTAAGTGAAATAAATCGGTTGCAGGAAGACAAATACCATATGATTTCACTCATATGCAGAATTTAAGAAACAAAACAGATGAACATAGGGAAAGGAAGGAAAAATAAAATAAGATGAAAATAGAGAGGGAGGCAAATCATAAGAGATGTTGAACTCTGAGGATTGCTGGAGGATAGGTGGGTGAGGAGATGGGGTAACTGGGTGGTGGTCATTAAAGCGGGCACTTGATGTAATGAGCACTGGGTGTTATATGCAATCAATGAATCACTGAATTCTACCACTGAAACTAAGGATACAGTATATATTAACTAAATTGAATTTAAATAAATATTTTTTTTTAAAAAGTAAATGCCTTACCTTATAGAAAGGCAAAGAAGTAGATAGATAGACCAACAGTCTTGCAGCCAGGGGGCTGCACTCTCCACTAACTTGGATGCTTGTCACATTCTGTGAACCCTGCATTCTTCACATTCTTCCCGTAAAAAATGGAATTGATAACACTTGCCCTACTTAGCCCACGCCTTCCTAAGCCGGTTGTGATAGGGAAACCACTTGATAAAGTCAGATATATGTTACTATTACAGATGCAATTGGAATGGGACTACCCGTCCTCCAAGGATCCAAGTGGTCTTTCATGGAAAGGAAGGAATGTCTAGCCTGTTACACATCTGGTAGAATGAGTAAAATAACATTAAGGCAGCAATCATGGTGCTTATTCCTATTGGTACACAGCTTTGTGGTTTAAAAATGCAAAGAAAACAAATGGAGGTAGTTCAAAGCATGGAATATGAAGCCATCAGAAAATCTAATGCCCGCTTTCAGTGCACTAATGGACAATCATAAACAGATTACTTAACCTTTCCAGGTCTGATTTTTTAGTCATAAAATGCTAATGATAAAGTCAGTTAACTTATAAGTTTCATTTGAAGATTAAATTAGAAATGTGCATACAAGACGTAACACAATACCTGGGAAACATATGGAGCAATTATAATAATTATTTATATTACTACTTGTTGTCTCATGCTTTTTTTTTTTAAGATTTTATTTATTTGAGAGAGAGAGACAAATAGAGCAGAGGCAGGGGCAGAGGGAGAGGGAGAAGCAGACTCCCCGCTGAGCAGGGAGCCCGACGTGGGGCTGGATCCCAGGACCCTGAGATCATGACCTGAGCCGAAGGCAGACGCTTAACCGACTGAGCCACCCAGGTGCCCCGTTGTCTCATGTTTTACACATTTTGTGAATAACTGCAGTTATTCCATCAACAGTGTTATTTCTCTCTCTTGTAGATGTCTAACATTGGACACAAACTGACCTCTTGGGGTATTTTGAGGTTTAACTAACGGAACAGTGTTGAGGAAACTGGCAGAAGTTTAAACATGGAGAGTTACAGGTTGGCATGTGAGTTGCATGACTTTTTATACTAGTCCTTTGGTATTACAATTGATCTTGCTTGGTTTCCTCCTGCATTGATCTGTTCAGAATGTTCTTGACACAAATGAAATTTTCTATGACCAGCAATCAAATTTACCAATCAAACATGGCAAAAGCGATCAAAATAAAGGGCAGAAGTTGTGCTATTTACAGCACAAATGATCAGTTCCTGAGTTTCTGACAGCATCAAATGGAAAAATAAAAATAACCTGAGACAGAAATAGCCCAAAGACCCTGGGTTCCCAATCCATTTGCAAAATTCCTACGTGACCTGGAGCTCTCTGCTATGTACCAGTGGGAAATTACACATCTCATGAGGCTGCATGCTGGGAAGAACAGGGTGTTGGCACGGAGCATGGCTGGGCTTTCCAACACTATTCCTGATTTTAATTATTGACACTTTGGTAGTTTTTAATAATTTCATTCCACTGTAAGGCCAAAACATTTCAAGTTGGGGTGATTTCTAGCCACTGAAAACATTTCCCCCAAGTCCTGTTTTTTAAAGAGAAGCCTTGCATTTCTTGGACACATCTACTGACTGTGTCTCAGGCAGAGGCACCACCTTGGCTGTGCTCAGAAAGGAAGCATATTAGATGAAAAGAACCAGAGAAAAGTAGAGAAAGTCCAAGCTGATCATCCTTGGTTTATAACCTTTCAGACATTACAAAACACCTCTGTATTAGAGCTGCCGTTTGTTAACCTTAACTCATATCAACTTTCAAAAATAGCAGAGCCCTGAATAGATTAAAAATAGCATCATAAATCATAGGATCTCTACCCTCACCCCAACCATGGCTCACTGAACAAGGGTGGACACCTGACTTAGGTAAAGGCAGTTTGACTCAATTTCCTGCTAATTTGAACTTGAGGCACCAAAACCAAGTCATCTAGCTGTGATCTATCAAGCACCAAGGTAGGACAAGGCCACATGTGAGATGAAGTTAGTGCGGACCAGAGAAACCCTAGGGAAGAGACTCAAGAGACCACAGGAGATGTGTAGAGAGTAGCATCAATAAGAAGACCATACAGCCCCCATGAGAGAGGCACAGAGAAATGTGGAGGACAGTTCCTTCTCACAGAGTTTGCCTGTTCTTCCTGCACTGTGTGCATAAAGTCAGCCCAACTTTCCAATAAACCTTCTTTAACTAGTTGAGTGAATTCCTACAATTCAAACAGAATTCTTAATGATCCCGACTGGGTTGGTAGAAATTGTTAGTGAGGAAACCAAAGGAAACATAGAGATAGTCAAAGTGCATGAAAGAGTAAAAAAAGGTATCAGCAACAGGACACGCAGTGACCACATGAAAGTCTGAGTGCTTGTTTGGCCTGCATAAGCTTGTGTTGCCCTGAAGAAAGTTAGCTAACATCTGAGGAGAGAAGGGAGGATGGTAGAATCTATCACAGGAGGGAAGATGATGAAGAAGAAATTCTTCAATAGTCCACATTCACTGAGAAAAATATGTGACATTCAGCTAATGACTCGAGCACAAAAGAGTGAGTGAAGTTTCTTTTGGTTAAAGAAATAATTACAGTACAATGAGGTGAGAACAATGACAGCCAGATGCAATGCTTGAACTATTTTGTTATGGGGAAAAGAGGAGACTTGAGGAAAATAATAGGCATCTTCAAAATTGTAATTCCCATGGTGAGGTCAAGGACCACTTAGGACTCATTTTCCTATGCCCAGCACATACCATTGTGTCTGATACACAGTAGGAGTTTAACAAATATTTGTCAAGTTGAATTTTAAAAATATTGAATGCTACTTAATATTAGCCATTTCACCTAATTTTAATCCCCCTGCCTCCAGAAACTGATGAGTGGTTATATTGAGCTGTATAAACGAGAAAGCGGAGACTCAAAGAGATTAAAAATCAGATTGAAACATATACAGCTACTAATATTCAGCCATTTTAGTCCTATAAATTGTGGAAATTTGTAAGATTCTAAATTCCTATCTCTTAATTGGCAGCAAAGCACTTCTTATTATTACAAAGGATTCGACTTATTCTATGTAGTTCTAGTGGAAACCACCAAAAGGAACACATTAGAGAGAAGCAAATTTTGGCTTAATAAATTTTTTTAAAAAGCTAGAGCTTTTGTAAAGGAAGCACCCACATGACTAGGTAGTTAGTTGCCTTCACTGACAATGCTCAAATGAGTCATAAGTACTATCTACCTACCTACTTACCATGCAGAGATTCGGGTTTGGACAGAACTATGAGAAGATCCATAGCCTGAGATTTCCCTTGATATTTAAGAGCACATCTCTTATTCTTTGGAGGCTTAAGGATGTTGGTGACATGAGGGAGGTTGGAGGAAACAAAGTAAACAGACTCTTCCACCTTGACCTTCACATATATATTTATGGAATATCCCCCAAGAATCTTTTCTAGTTGCAACTGATGTGGCCATGCGGACTTAGTCAGCCGTTGGCTCACAGCACCTGAAGGTTCAATTTTGGCAGGAGTCAATGGCCAGTCTGAGTTAGTTGTGCTTTCTCTATCCCAGAATGAGTCATTCCTCATTCCTTTTCTAACCCATTGCCTTTTACTAGAAGTTTTGCCAGTTCCTGGAATAATTTCCTAACACCAGATTTCTGGAGATGTAGGACCTGACAGGGCACAAAGAGAAAGAGGAGAGAAACTGAAGTCTAGACAGGAGGTGATCATTGCTCTCTGCAAACATCTATGTAGACAGCAACATGCTCCAGCCCTGCCAGAGAAACTCCATAAATATTTATTTCCATTTTTCTCCTATTGGTCTGTCAGTGTTGAAGACAAAGGCATGATGATCACTTCTGCTTCTTATCCTCAGGCTCATGCCCCAGGCTCAGGCCAGTGACAGCACCAGCCTAGGAAACTATTCAAAGGACAGGGAATTATACTTGGAGGTCACCATAGCAAACACAGCCAGTTGGAGATGTCAACATGCCTAGAAAGTCTGTGTTTGTGATGGCTCTATTCTACAATGGATTGACATAGTTGACCACTTAACCACTGGCCCTCAGAGAGAACAGAGAGGAAGAGGAAATAAGAATAAACCAGAGACCCAAAATAAGTGAAAAGGCAAAGACCTGTGTATTTATATCTGATGACTCAAATCCTAGGAATAATAGAGACCAAAAGAATAGGGGGTGAATAGATAGTGGATTAGATAATGTCTGAAGAGTTCAGTGATGTCGGATTCTAAGATCAATTCAGCATATCATTTGCCTACTCAATAGTTATGATGTTGTGAATCCAAAAGACTTTCCTGGTACAACCACTTGAATCCCAATGGGGATAGGCTTCTGTGTCTGGAACAAGTATAAAGTGAAGATCTGCTTTGTAGGAGCTCAGTCGTTTTTGTAGTGCCCTGGCGAGGCCAGCTACTTCTCAATTCTGGGCTCCTCCCCTTCCTACAGGCAGGTTTCTCTCAGGCCTTGAGTTGACTTAAAGATTCCCCAGGAGAGCTGGCCTGAAAATCAGGTCTAAAAGCCAAAAAAAATGAGGAGAGCCAGATTAAAGTATCAGCCCAGAATTTATGCTCTGGACTTAAGGTTTAATAATGCAACAGAAAATCAATATTTAATAAAGCAAATGATGGAGAAAAACACTGCCCGGGAGATGAGGCTGCTGCACTGTTTTCAAACGTCTCAGTCCCAGAGGAGATTGAGCTGGCAGAATGGATTGGAGACTAGGTTGACAAGAGAATCTGGCATGCAGACAATCGCAGGTCCCATTGATTCCTATTCTGTTATCTCTTGGCTTGCTGGCCATTTTTATTGAAGGACTAACACAGAATTACAATGAGACTGATATGGGATACCCAACAGTGCGGGGACAAATGGTCCAAGCCAGCCTTCAATTAGCAACCCTGGATTGTCCTTACCCATGCAAGAGGGGCTCCAAAGTTCACCATCTGTTTGGAGAAATGGGAGGGGGAAGATGAGCCTAGAATTGTGCCTCTTTAAATGCATTTCAAAGAGGTGACAAAAGATGAGGTGGTATGGCCTAGGTCATCATAAAATGAGGAACTGCAGTGGGATGTTACCTATTCCACAAAGCAATTTTGCAAACAGTGGCTTTTGCTTAGTGGGGATGCAAATGGTCACTGAGTGATTACGTATTTTGAGAATACCAGTTTGAAGAATGCAAGGTTCCTTGGGTTCTCAATGATTACTCTGTGGATTGCAAAGCATTTCTGAGCTGCAGGAAAACAACTGAATTAGACAGTTCTCTATGGCTGCATCCTTTCATAGCAGTTTGAGTACTTCTGTTTAGTCATTTTTTATTGGAAATTATTCTTCCCTTTGGGGGAAGACAGGTTTTATCCTGTCAATTTCTTGCTGACCTAGACATCTGGGTCACAGTTCATTTCATATTACTATTTTGCTAGAAAGAAATATAGTTGTTAGATATCCAACAACCTCTCTATGTGGCCAGGAGAGGGATTATGCATATCCATCTTGAATAAGCTCACTGTGTTACTGAAACTATGCATGACCACCATGTATAATACAATAAAATATTTTGAGTTATTGTGTCTTCCATTCGTCTAGGGATCCCAGTGTAGCTGGGAAGAAGTACAGACAACTAAAGCCAATATGTTGCTTATAACGTAAGAAACCTCAGGCAAGGTATGTGATAGCCAATGCTTGAATAGTAATGAACTCATTTGTAATGGACAGATTGGCTACTTCTATTTGTTTTCTTTTTTTTTTTCTAAAAACAAACAAACAAAAAAAACCCCCAAAACCCCAAAAAAAAAAACAAAAAACAAAAACAAAACAAAAAACATATAATGTTTTTGAAGACAGCACAGTGTATTGCCCCTGATTAATTAGGAAACTTCTTCAGAAATCCTTAATACAAATTTAAATTATGACAAGAATATATTCTTGAGAGGCAGACATGTCAAGATGAAATGAGAGGAAGTGAAGAACCCGCACTCCAAAAGGAACTATGTACATCTTGTTCATCACTGTGCACACCAGCCATCTGTTGGTATGTAGAAAGTGTGTAATTCATTTTTATTGAATGGATGACTGAATATAGTATGTTAAAAAGAAGAGCAAAGAGCATGCTATGGGGGAACCTGGAGGAAGGGGGGAAGGTCAAGTTCTTTAGTATGATTTGGGAGCTGTTCAGGGAAAAATCTCAGCTTGGCCACAGGTTTATCCTGTGAATTCTTCAACATGTCACTGACATTCTTTAATAGAAGACAACAGTCTTCTCACATCTCTTGCTATGAAATTGTGAGGTAGCAGGTACGTTCCAGAAAGTAGCCTTAGTGCTATAAATGAAGGTGAGTAACCCAGTGACTTTTACCGTATTCTCCTTGTTTGGGCTTCACTTCCTTTCAGACTGACAAAAATTTTGTCTGAGCAAATCTCAAAGTTTAGAGTCCTGAAATCTCAGGTGCCTAATAACTGGTGTGATCAACTCACACCCAGCTCTATAGTACCCTGGAAAAGATTTCTACCACAGAATGATGGATAAGGAGGTCTTATCTAGCATGAGGTGGGAAAGGAGGGTTGACTTATTCATTGCAAAACTGATGTTTAAGGTCTAGCAAATGGGATTCAGAACCTTAGTGATTCAAAAAGGCTAAAGGAGAAATGCTACATGACTGTGTCAAGATTACACAAGCAGGAGAAAATAGCAAAAGACAAGGAAAACTTGGGCCATAAAGGGCTTTAGGTGAAAATTTTCAACACCGAGAGTAATTGATATATCTACTAAATAGCTCAGGGGCTGCTACTGGAGCAGCTGTAATAATAATTTTATTTATAAAGTTCTTGCTTCCCAATATGCTCAGGGCACTATACAATAGCACTAAATAAATTAAATTAAAGCATGAAATATTATGAAAATGCAATGAAATCAACATTGCTGAGGAAACAAGAAAACCCCAAAAAGAGAAGAAAAAAGGCTCTTCTCTGCAAGAAGTAGCACTTAGTGAGAGGATGATTTTGAGTAAGCCAAGCCAGGGCTCAGCTTCCTGGGGAGGGGGTGGAGCCACCATGGGCATTCTATTAGCAGATAAGGGTTCAACCCCCATCTTCGACTTGGAAGCATTATGATCTCTAGTAAGATGTTGAGTCCTTAAGCTTAGCCTTGGTTTCCTCATTTACAAGGTGTAAATATCATATTCTTATCTACCATCTATGGTGGTGGGAATTGAATGAGATTTCATAAATGCTAAGCCTGGTACCTATCATCTAGTGGGAATCCAATAAATGTTTGCTATTACTTTTGCTGTGACCACTGGACAGAGGACACAGAGTGGAGGACTGAGGCTATGCAGAAGGAAATCAGGTAAAATGGGATAAAAGCCTGAACCAAGGCAGTGGCATTAAAAAAGGAGAGATGTGAATAAGGGACATCTACAGGATCTGATGATTGACTTAATGAGAAGTGCCATTGGGGGTAAAAAGAAAGAATCAAGGATAACCTCTAGCTCTCTCTCCTGCACAGTGGGAAAATAGTTGTTCCATTCTTCAAGATTGCTAATACAGAAGCAAGAGGTATTGTGGGGGAGGCAAGAATGGTGGAGTAAGATGATTTGTTTAATTTTGAGCATGTCATGGAACTCTCAAGAGGAGAAACCAACAGGCTCTCACAGAGATATAGCTTTGCTGGTATTGGATCTAAGGGTGTGGCTGTCATTAGTGAAACCTCAGTAGTTGAAGTCACAAGCTTGGGCAGGTCTTTAGAGACAATGTAGCCCAAAGAGAAAAAAAGAAGAGTAAGGAGTGGAGACCAGCATGTCATGGGAAGGTGATAATAAAACAGCCATAGGGGAAAGGTCTAGTCAGGTAAGGGGAGACTTGGGAAGAATACTATTACATCAGCTATGGGAAATGATCTTTAGAGTAAACTCCATTCTACCATGGCTTCCTTGTTGGATAGAATTGAAAAAAATATGGAAAAAACCATGCCTCCCGAAGTAATAATTCCATAGAGAAAAGGTCTAGTCTATAGGGTACATGCTGATTCTTTCCCCCTTCATCATCATTATAAATGTCTTTACTTCTATTCTGGTGATGAGATTGAGAAGGACCTGAGGAGGCAGAACACTACCCCCATTTGTGGTAACATGCTATAGGGCAACAACCACATTTGAATACCTGGCCCACTGCAGCCAATCCAGTGGCCAGACATGCCATCAGTAAATACTCAGTGAGGGTCCACAAGAGATACCAACTTGCTAAAGATAGATTTTAAAAATACATATTATCTTCAATGGGTTTAGAACCTTAAAAACATTCTTTACTTATATACTACTTTATTTTTAAAAATTTAAAGTTGCTATTACTGCTGACTACTATGAGGATGGCTGATGAGGCTGCTGTTTAATGAATGGTCTTTTCCGTATAGCAAAAAAGTACCATATTCTGGGTGGGATTACGAAACCTTTATGTGCTACTGTATCACCTCACAACTCCTCGAGTAGGCTTTATTATTTTGCTCATTTTGCAGATGAGACAAACCCAAAACACAGATAACTGAAGCCCAAGGTTACACAGTGACTATTCTAGCCCAGTTGTGTCTTGTCCAAAATCTTACCCACCATGTTGTTTGACTGTGTTCTCTCACACACACAAGGAAAGATTTGTCCTTCATGAGGGGCAGGGGAAAGAGCCCTGGATGAGAGCCAGGAGAGCTGGGATGGGTCCTCACAACTGCCCTTAACCAGTGGTGTGACCTTGGACAAGTCAGTTAACCTCTTAAGTGTCATGTTTTGAGAACAATGGTTCTCAACACGGGTGAAAAATACAAGCACCCGGGGAGTATTCTCAATAAATTGAACTGGAATCTCTGCGGGAAAACTTCAACATTGGTCTTGTTTAACAATACCCCAAGTAACTGTAATGTTCAAGAGTTGAGAATCACTGGCTAGGTGGCCTTCAAAGTGGCTTCTGGCTCAGAAATGATTTGAACCCATGGCCCAAGCTTATGGAGACCACGCCTACTTGGGATGCAACCTTGGAGTCAGATTAACTTGAGTTTGCTCATTAAGGGAAGCACACTGACTGAGGGTGGGCTATGCAGAGTCAGACTGCCTGATTTCAGATGCTGGTTCTGCCACTTAGTAATATCTGGTCTTACCCAGGTTAGCAGGTTTCCATTTCATCTCGAAAGTAAGGGCAATAATAGCATCTGGTACGTGGGGTTGTGTTGAACATTAAATAATAGTCAGAAAGTGCTTCATCTGATTCCTGACTGCTACATAATAAGGTTTCAATAAGGTGTAGCTATAAATATTATTATCATTGCACGCGAAAACCTGCCAGCTACTGTTTTCCTATAGTTGCCATTAACCGTCTTATGAGATGAGAAGCCGTGTTTATAATCTTCAAAAACCAGAATAGAGTCACTATGCCCCAATAAGGTACTCAAGCCTGGAACAGAAGAGGCCCCTGGGCACAGCAGGGGCCAGAGAAGAACCTTGCAACTCAGTAAATTTTTGTACTGTGGCCACCGTACCCCTGCAGGAAATCCCCTTTTCCTGATGCTGTGGCCTGTGGCTTATGGCTGGTAACAGGCAGTGCCTCTCTGCAGAGACGGGTTCCAGGTGACTGGTGGAGTGGCCAGGGCATTTCTTCCTTCCTTCCTTCCTTCCTTCCTTCCTTCCTTCCTTCCTTCCTTCCTTCCTTCCTTCCTTCCTTCCTTCCTTCCTTCCTTCCTTCTTTCTCTCTCTCTCTCTGTTTCTTTCTTTTTTTTAAAGATTTTATTTATTTATTTGAGAGACCGAGAGTGAGAGTGTGGGTGAGAGGGAGAGAGAATCTGAAGCAGACTCTGCACTAAGCACAGAGCCCAACGTGGGGCTTAATCCCACAACTAGGAGATCATGACCTGAGCCAAAACCAAGAGTCTGACACTTAACCGACTGGGAATGTCCCTGCCAGGACATTTCTGATGCTCACTGCCTTCACAAATTGTCATTCTCTTAGAGGGTAGCAGTACAGAGTTACGTGGCATAAAGCATCAGGCCTTCTGAACTATCCCTCTTCTAGCGTCACCCCAGCAATCTCCAGTCTCGGGTGCAACCTTTATCCTCTATGGTCCTCACATCACTCTGGATAAATACTGTAAATCCATCCCATTCATGATCAGCTATGAGTTCCTTCTGGCTCAGAAACAGATAGAATCCTCCCCACACAAACACACACACACACAATCACATACACCCGTACACATGGGATCAGGGACAGAGCACACAGACACAACATGCTTGAGTCTCAACAAAGAAATCTTAAATATACTGTCTTCCCTCTCAGCGCTGCGCAGGGACAGAGTTTCAACTAAGGTTAGATGCAGACTCCCCAGGGGAAATGATGTAACCTGAGTAGAACAGCAGCTCAGTTTCAAGTTGCGCTTATTAAGGGAAATGAGAAATAAATAAATGAAAAGGCTCATTTGATTATCTAGCCTCTCCATAATGGCAATGCGAGCTCTTAGCACTGGTGGCAAAACCATGAGTGCCATGTCAAGGGGTAATGGCCCTTATGGACAGGTGGGACCCTGAGACTACAGGGCTGAGAGGGGCCAGCAGGCTGGGGAGCATAGGGCTGTGACCTGGGAGGGAAGAGAACAATGGGTGCCAAAGCGTAAGGGAGCCAAGAAAGAGGAGAAAGAATAGGATAGAGGGAAAATGTAGGTGAGGGAAAGAAGATTCCAGCAAATATTAGAAAAAAGAGCACATGAGCAAAAGGGCACAGCCTGAGAACAAAAGGTCAAAATGAAAAACGGTGCTGGTGACAAGGGAGAGAAGAGTGGGTCAGATAAGGGAATGGCAAGAAAAGTAAAATAGAACAAACGTAGAAAGAAATGAAAAAAGATTAAAAAAAAAACACAATAGTAGACAACAAAAATACATGCAGTAATGAAAAAGAAGTTGCTGGCAAGATCAAATGAAAGACTGCCTCCAAGAGACAGATGGAAAATGGCAAAGAGGAGAGAATCATTTATTGCGGAAGGGGAAGCTATGTGGACACTAACTAGTGAGCTGGGGGGGTGCTCACTGAAGCCAAGCTGGAGGATCCAGCCATGACTGAAACCCGGCTCAAGGTTAAAATACAGGCTACGAGATTGATTCTGACATTGCCTCCTGTTAATTCAGGACAGTTCTGGATAGGCATGGGTAAGGAAGATTCTAGATAAGGATGATGGACCATGGAGGGCCTTTTTGCCTTTGCTTTGCTCCCAGATTCACTTTTCAAAACTGACACCCAGTGAGCAATCCACCTGAACAGGGTCTGCTCTCTCCAATTTGGGCCCATTTTGCCATTAAGAAAAATTCCCACTCCTGTGATCTGGTTCCTGCCCACCTCTTGGGTCTCACCTCAGACCCCTCCATCCCCTCCTCTAATGGTCTGCCTGTGGGATGCATTCATCTTCTCTGAATGGCCCATATTCCCATTCATCTTCTGGCCTTTGTATATGCTGTTACCTGTTTAGAACAGTTCACCTTCCCTACTTTACCTAACTAATCCTACTCAGCTCTCAACTAAGGTGAAGTTTCCTTTTGGAAGTCCCCTGAGGCTTTCATTTGCAGGAGCCTCTCTAAGGGCTGCTACAACCTTGGTACTTGCCCTGATTCTCGGCCTATACTACAAGGAACTATATACTTCTTGACTAGCAACAGAAGATTATTACTTACCTTGTCATCCACTAGAATATTATTTCTTTGGAGACCAGTATCTGGTATTTGTGTTCTACCCTCACAGTTTAGCATGGTATGTAGCTTATAGTAAGAACTCAATGAATATTTGAATAGTGAATGAATGAAGGGAGGAAAGAGTTTACGTGATCGATGCTTCTTTCTTCATCCAGGCTCTGAGCTGAAAGGTGAGGCAAGAGTTTCTATGTGTTTGGTGGGAGAGACAGCACTGACTGTATTTCAGCGTACTATTTCAGCGTACCTTGGTTTGCCAGGCCAGTAGGCTTCCTACTCTTCTGAATGCCATGGGCTATGCTTGCCTAACTTTCCCAGTATCATGCTAGCGCCTATAGTGCAACACTCATTCTAAGTCAGAGGAAGATTTTTAGCATGAAAAACTCACTTGTCGTCTGTATTAGTCAGGGTTCTCCAGAGGAACAGAGCTAATAGGATATATATATAAATTATAAGAACTATCTCATGCAATTATGGAGGGTGAGGAGTCCTGTGATCTGCCATCTGCAAGCTAGAGAAGAGAAAAGCTGGTAGTGTAATCCAGTGCTTGACTGAAGGTCTGAGAACCAGGAGTGCCAATATCTGAGGGCAGGAGATGGATGTGCTTGCTCAATTAAAGAGCAAATTTGCCCTTCCTCTGGCTTTTTGTTACAGTCAGGCCTTCGAGGGATTGGAAGATGCGCATCTGCATTGGTGAGGGAGATCTGTTTTACTCAGTCTACTGGTTCAAATGCTGATCTCTTCTGGAAACACACACAGACACACCCAGAAATGATGTCCTCCCCACTATCTGGGCATCCCTTTGCCCAGTCAAGTTGACACATAAAATTAACAATCACAAGCCTATCCCTAGCTAAATTGGCACCTATACCATTCCCCTTAAATTATACCTAATCTCCAAAAGAAGACAATAACAAGGTTATAATCCACTGAGCATGATACAGCTCTCCTGTATACAACTGAAAATGTACTAATCCCTTCCCTAGAAGAGGAGGTAAAGGTCTTGAGTGATGTTTGCTCTTCTCCTGATATCCTGTAACTTAAACACTATGATGTAAAATTCACAAAAAGTCAATACATCTTCTGTTACATGATAAGAGAATAAGAGAGGAAAGAAAACAAAGATGTTTGCTTAATATGCGTACACATAACACAAAAGAGAGAAGCTATTGAAAACCTCAAGACAGAGTCTTCATGTCTATAACTGGCCATGTGCTTATAGCTGCTATTTAGAACTACCTTCTTCTACTAACTACTCTGCATTCCCTTTGTCATCAGCCAGCATCTTAGCTCATCATGGTTCTTGACCTGGCAGGGTAACCACACCTTATTCCTGGAAAGTCTGGACTCTGCCCTCTCTTAGTTGTGCCTTGGGTGGGTTGTTGGTTTTCCCTTAGCTTAGTCACAGAGCATGATGATACTAAGAGATGCCCTAAGGGATCTCTTGGATTTTCAACATACTCTTCCTGCCTCCATTTTTGAATTTCCCTTGGTAGTCAGGATCAATTAGCCCGGTCAGTACCATAACTCTCCTCCTTGCCTGTTGATTCAGAGGCATGAGGAGCCCAGAGTGGCCGGGTCGTGGTCTCAACTTCCAGTTCAATGGAATCATTGTTGTGTTTCCTGATGGAAGCATTCCTCCCTTTGGAACTAAAGTCTCTAGACCAGCGGATCCTTAAGTTGAAGGAACAGGTGGCAAACATTTTGCTGGTGGGCCACTAGGGGTGATAGTGAGCAGTGCCACTGCCATTTCCACCACTTGATTCTAGGTCCCGTGGATCCTGGCTATGGGAAAAACAGCCATCTGAGCTCCAGAAGAAGGTTGAATATGCCTTTACTGGGTACTGAACAGACTGAATGTTGCCTAAAGAGAGAAAAGGGAGGGCTGCAGATGTCTTAGGATATAGCGATGAAGGATGACAATCTAGTAACTCTTTAATAACTTTTTTTTTTTTTTTTAAGTAGGCTCCACACCCAGTGTAGGGCTCAGTGTGGGGCCCAAACTCACAACCCTGAGATCAAGACCTGAGCTGATATCAAGAGTCAGGCACTTAATGGGCTGAGCCACCCAGGTACCCCTAGAAACTATCTTAAAAAAAGGTAGGGAAATATGGGGTAAGATTGTATTGACCCACTTAGGTGAATAGCTCTTCTTTCTGTCTCTGTTTCTGATTGTTCCTTTGAACAACAATATAGCAACAAGATCAGGGAGATTAAAGACACACTGTAATTAGAAGCATGGAACAAACCCACTCACCTGATTGACACAATTCCTACTAACGAGCATGCACATAATTCAGGATTTTATGTAAAAAATGTTCTCAATTTGACTTTCAGTTGCCTCTGGCTCTTGGCTCTGCTGTGTCATGACTGTAACTTCCAAACCCTGCTACACAAGTTTCACTACTCACACCTCCACCTGCGTGATTCAGGTCCAGTTGGTCCGGGGAGAATCAACAATCTTATTACTTTTTTTTCCTAGAAAGTTCCTCATGAGCTTCTGAGACAGACATCAGGGTGGGCTCACAGGCAGTTTTTGGTATCTCATGTTTTCGTGTTCTCTGAACCTGCTATTCTATCCCCAAATATCTTTTCCTGTTTAAAAGGTCCTCCTGGTGCTTGATTCTCTCCTACCTTGTCTTATTTTAAGCTTTACTGTTCCATCAAGGGCTGGTGTAAACCTTATCTCCTCTTTGGTGATCCGGTTTCATTTCAATGAGCCAAAAGCCATATTCTCAGAATTCCAAACTGAAACAAAACATGGTGCAATCTTTTTTTTTTTTTTTCCCTTATTTGTAAATACGGAAACCCAAAGCTTTAACAAAGTTGAAAACGTTAAGTTCCTTTTACTTACAACCTTAACCAACCACAAACTGAGAAGAATACACGTCTCTGGAATAGGACCATCCAGAAAACTGAGCCCAGCACACTCTCACTGTGCATACACACCCATCCAGCTTCTACCAGCCGCTCTAAAGTGCTACTTGTCTAGCTGCTCAAGGAGAGAGGGACTCTCTCCAGGTCAGGGACATAGGATAATATGGTGTAAACTGTGTTCTCATTTTCTACCAGTGCCTTTGACTCAAAACTCCCCCTCTGATCCATTCCCCATTCTGATGCCAAAAGTCTTCCTAAAATAGAACTCATGTAATTTCCTTCCTTCAAACTTTCCTGTGATTCCCCATCCCCTCCATAGTGAAATCTGAACTTCTTGGGTTTTCAGAGAGTTGGTCCTTTCCTCACAGGGACATTTGGGGCTACAACTCATGCTTTCTCTGCAGCCTGCTGTATACCACAACCCACACTCGGGTCTCTCAATTCCTTACCTGTGTGTGTTATTCCTTCCATCTGGAGCATGAGGCTCCTCTTTACCTTGCTAAGAAAAGCCACCCTATCAAACTTAGCTTAATAGCACCTGGTCTGAGAATCATTTTGATAGAAGTAACAGAAAAGTTCACATTTTCACACTCAAACAAAGAAACACAATAAATGTTGGGGAAAAATAATAATAGTAGATCAAGTTCACTTAATGGAAAGCCCTGGTTTTCAACTTTTCATTCATATATGTATCCTACAGATATTCACTGAGTGCCCACTATGTGCCAAACCCTGTTCTAGGCACTTGGATACAACAGTGAACAAGGCAGGCCAAGTCCTGATCCTCACGGAGCTTGTGCTCTCTTGGGGTGAAACAGAGCACAACTCTTAAACATGTAAATATATGCAATGCAATAGATGATCTATGTCATGAAGGAAACCATACCAGAAAGGTCCTAGCTAGTAACTGGGGGAGGTGGGGAGCTCTAAGTCATATAGGTGGTCAGAGAGGCCTCTCCTGTACGGTGACCTTTGGGAGGAGAGGACCAAGGGACACCTGGCATGGGGTGCCAGCATAGGGAGCTATAAGGCCCAGAGATGGTTGCCCTCTTGAGGATTCTAAGAACATCAAGGAGACAGGTTAACAAAGAGAGAGTTTTAGGAGGGGGGGCCAGAGAGACACCAGGGGCCATACACTGTAGGACATTTTAGGCCACAATAAGGACTGTGGATTCTACCATGAGTTGCCAAGCAACTGGGGTGGGGTGGGGGCAGATCAAAGGAATGACAGAATCTGTAAAGATGCCAGCAGGGCCATGCTTCCTCTGGATGCTTTAGAGGAGAACCTGTTCTTCTTCACCTCTTCAAGCTTCTGGTGGCTGCTGACATTCCTTGGCTTATAGCCACATCTCTCCAGTTTTCAAGACCAGTGACTCTGACTCTCTCTGATCCATCTTCACATTGCTTTCTCCTCTGTGTGTGTACCAAATCTCCCTTTACTCCCCCCTTATGAGTATATATGTGGCCATATTTAGGACCTACCTGGCTAATCCAGGATAATCTCCCCATCTCAAACACTTAACTTCCTCAAATCTGCAAAGATTTCATCATATAAGGTGACATTTACAATTCCAAGGATTAGAATCTGATGTATTTGAGTGGTTTTATTCAGCCTACCATAGTCAGCCCCAACACACAATGAATCATTTTGCTTAATGATTTTTTTAAAAAAGAAGTTTTACACATCCACTCATTGTCCAACCAGTAGCCCATGAGCCCCTACTAAGTTCCAGACATTGGGGACAGAGTGCAAAAACAGATGGGCCTCTTGCCCTCAGGAGGCTCACAGTCTACTGGCAAAACAGACATAACCAAGTGATCACACACAAAGATGTCAAATTATAACTGTGCCAAGAAACACAAAGAATAGCACAGCTCTGAATCCTGGGGGAGGGGAGGAACTAATGCAAGACAGGCAGGTCTGAGAAAGCATTCCTAAGGAAGTGACGTTCAAGTTCATGCTTGAAGGATAAACAGGATTCACTGAGTGAAAAGAGGAAGAGAAAGCAAGGCAGAAAGGAGGGAACGTAGAAAGGGCCCATGACCAGAAAGAACAAGACGAGTGAAATAAAATCAAATGAGCATGGGGAGGCAGGAGCATGGTGCAAACCAGGAGTGGAGAGGATGCTCATCCCAGGGCCCCACAGGCCTTGATAAAGAACTGGCATGGAGGACATTAGGAAAAGGAAGGGAAAAATGAAGGGGTGGGGAATCGGAGGGAGAGATGAACCATGAGAGACTATGGACTCTGAGAAACAAACAGGGTTTTAGAGGGGAGGGGGGAGGGGGGATTGGTTAGCCCGGTGATGGGTATTAAGGAGGGCACATACTGCATGGAGCACTGGGTGTTTTACGAAAACAATGGATTGTGAATCACCATATCAAAAACTAATGATGTATTGTGTGGTGACTAACATAACAATAAAATTTCAAAAATTAAAAAAAAAAAAAAAAACTGGCTCTCTTAGGTTAAGTCCTCGAGGTCCCATTAGATTCAGGTCTGAAAAGATCACTCTGGCTGTGAATAGAGAAAGCGTGGGTGAAGAGGGTGGGTGTGTGCTGACTAGCGATTTTATTTTCATTTTAATAGCCAGGATCTGAAATGCTAGACCATCCATTTCCAAAGTCTTCTCTTTGTGTGGCCTTCCCATACTCACTCTCAAGCCTGGGGAAGCACCTGGGTCTCAGTCCTTGCATTCCAGTGAATGGCTCTGTCCCAGTGGTCCCCCTTTCAAACTTTAATTGCTGCCCCCACCCCCATATATATCCTGATGGGAGGGACTGGTCTCCTTCGTCTTTGTATCTATCCAAACCTGTATTTCAGTACTTCACACATGGTGGTCTACATGTGTGAAAGGGAAAAAAGAAAACCAAAATGTCTGATCTGCCTTTCTCAGGGGAGGAAGAAAGGACTTGACCAGCTTGGATCCTTAAGTGTGGGGCAGCATTATTAGCATGACAGTCCCTCTCTTAAGTCCAGTTTCAGAGCACTATGAGACCACCGTAAAACAAGTCCAATCGGAATTATGACAACAAAGGGGATGATGGCTAGAGAGCGGAGGAACATCACCAGGCCAGAAGGTCAGATAACTAGGAAAACTAGGGTTCAAAGGAAGGAACCAGGAGGGGAAAGTGTATATAATCCAGACAGGTTCTTGGGAATGAGGACCCACACCAGTAACAGAACGTGGGTGTATCGCTGAAACAGAGGAGTGGGTCTATTTAAAGGAGTCCAAACAAGACAAATGGACAGGAGAGCCTGGCAGCATTTACTACTGATAAACAGTTACAAAAATGAAGGATTTTTAATTAGTAATGGTGTTAGGCATCCTTTTATTTGGTATCTTTCTCCAAACTGGATTATGTGATATATCGAAACATTCCTATAAAGTGCATCAAATCTGAAATTAAACAAGTAGGTCATTATTCCAGGTATTTATTGTCAACATTCGGACTGGAATTCAGGACTCCTAAATCCTGAAATTTCCTTCTTCCTACTAAGCTATTCAATCCCCAATGGAGCCAACACTGGGTTCATTGTGCAGACTCCCAATTAATCACAGTAGAAAGCACTATTTGCCAAGCGAAAATCCTCTATTTTGAATTCTTAATCCCCCCACCAGCTGAGTTTACCACAAAGACATGAATATATAATTGAGACATAAAGAAAACATGCCACCAAATTAAACTGTCCTAATTTTAAATCAATAAATTCTTTCTCAAATAATGTGAAATGAAGATCTCTCAAAAGAAAAACTGTGTGCTCTGGCAACTCCGGGAGCATTTCACCACTGAGCCTACCTCCAGCAGAAGCCAATTAGATTTTTACCAACATAAGACACTAATTTACAATAGATGATGTTCAGCAGGAATAGAAGTCTTATGATATATGCCAAATGCTGACACCTAAATTAGCCTGGAGACATCTGAAAATCCGAGACTCCTTCATCGGCATGTGGTGGGCTATCGGGTACCAGTGAGAAGGGGCTGCTGGCATGGGTCAGTCTCCCAGTTCCTAAGGGTATGGGCCCCTTCCTGCTCACCGTGATCTCTCCCAGCATCCTTGCTCTCTCTGGTACAATCGCCACGATGGCAGAACAATGAGTCCCAGGGCTGTGTACTCTATTTGCTGATGTACAGGGAAATGTAGCTTAACCTTTCCTATGGAAAAAGAATCATAGTGTGACTGCAATGGTTATAAAACACATATTTTAGGGTTTTAAAAACTGACCTGGTGGAAGAAGAGTCTTTAGCAATCTATCCCCTTTGCATCTTTACCATACAAGGGACATAGAACCAGTTGGGTTTGGCTATATTCTTTCCTTCCAATACTTCCCTCTTCCTACCAAGGTTTTCATTTTCTATTCTACTGATAGACTTCTATATATTTGTCCTTTGCCAGAACAACCTAATGAAACTTTCTTTGAGGAAGAGAAGTGATGTTCTTATAAACATCAAGGAAAACTTAGCCCATTTTGAAAACCTGCAGGACTCCAAGGCCTGCCGCTTCTTATTGTGCTCCTTTCCAAGGCACACAGGCCATCTACTACCTATGTGCAAACTAGCTTTCTGGCCATACGCTCGGTGACTTCACCAGAGGAACCCTGTCCTGTGACCACCTTAGTGTCGTCACTCTTCCTCCAACGTATCATGCATCCTCAGAATGCCAACCTTTGTACCTGTCACTCCCACCAGAATGCCTTCTCTCCAGACCTAAAAATTCCTATTCACTGTTGAGGGGGTTGGTGAAATGTAATCATGCAGTTTTGCCTAGTCTTACAGATAAATTCAATTGCTCCCTTTCGGTATATTAATGGCATTTATATATAGGAGCATCTCAACCCCTGTTACCGTATTAGAGAGCTATTTGTAAGTATATGAATGCCTTCTGCTAGATGGGGTAGGAATTCCATCTGAAACTTTGTGTCCCTAGTGCCTGACGTCAAAATACTGTTCGATGGAATTGAAAGGTTTCAGGTGAGATTTCTCAATCCAACAACAGATAGACTGAGAGATACAGTCACCCATTTCTCTCCATGCCCTAAAAAAGCTAGGTATTTTAATTTTAGCGAAAAAAGACCCACCAAAAAAAAAAAAAAAAAAAAAAAGAACCAAACAAAACAAACAAAAAACAGAAGAATTATCAGAGGCTTTTAAGTCTTTTGAGTACCTAAGGGTCCTCTAGCAAAATCATGGTATTCAGATCCATAGTGCTGGCCTTGCTAACATTTTATACATCACCTACAGGGGAGGCCCACTGAAACCTCTAGGGATGTAGTAAGAGGGCTTTTGTAAACATATTCTGGGATTAGTCAGAGCCATACCAGTGTATTGGGAGGCCATAAAGAGAATCGCGCCATCCTTAATTAAGACTATCTGTTTGAAGTTCCACTTGGATAATCTACAGGGAGTTTCTGATATGGGAATAGAATCTATAGGAATGCATCTTGGAAGGACAACTTATTCAGGATCTGATATTTGCCCTTCTCCCCCAGACAAAAGGAAAACAGGTCTTATTTGGAGGCCGTGGGGGTATGCAATACCCGGGAGGAATCAGAGTCACTATGCTATTCCAATCGGAGGTGGCTCAGACTCCCCAGGGAAAACCACCTCAGGGATAAGAATTCTGTGGTCGCTTAAAGACCCTCCTTTGGGAGCCCGAACTTCTAACCTGGAGGGATGCTGCCTGACTCCTGTGTTTTCGGTGAAGCAATAGGGTTGGGTCACCTGGACTTTCTGCTTCTTTAGAGCCTTACGTGGTAGGAGGGGGTTGGCCAGGGCCACCCTGTTGTTACTTACTGTTGTGATCAGGAAGCATGGGAAGCAGAGGTCAAGTCTTCCAAACTACTTATAAAACATGAGGGATCCTCCCAGACACCCCAGAAGGCAGAGAAAATACCATTATTAGACCACTATGACTTTCATTACAGCAATTTTCTCAGATTCCTTTAGTCTAAGAGACTCTTCAGCCCCTCCATTGTCAGGCACTGCACAGAGAAATTTAAAACTCACCAGTTAGAACGGAAATGCTTCATCTGCATGCTGTCTAAATTCTATAAATCAATTTCAGGTAAAATGCCCTACTTCCTTGTCATTCTCCAGGGTGCTTTGAGGATCACTCTAATTTTGTAGTGGGATTTAATTTCCTGACTTTTTGAAAGTTCTGTCAAATTCAGATGCACTGTCTTACTATCAGACTGAATGTGCATGTTCATCTATTTCTTGAGCGGGGCCGGGAGAGGAAAGATAATTTGGAAAGCAGTTTGGGGTGGCAAATTTGACCTACTGTCACACAGGCTATGGAAACCCGAAGAGCACAGATGTACTCAGAAGGTGACTTCTGTTGATTTAGAACCGGATGGTGACGTTTCCCTCTAGTACAAGCTCAGCAAGCTGTAGCTTGAATGGAAATTAGTTGGTACAAAGGTCTTCTCAACGCTACGGGAGCCTTGCAGCGCTAGGAGGGCACGTTGCTTTCTAGGTGATGTGGCTGCAGAGACAGAAATCTTTGCTCTCGATGTAAGGATTAGAGCACATTATTCCCTTTGATATCTTGTGTTTCAAATTTCCTCTTGTACAGGCTGAGTGGAAGGGGGGGTCTACGGGGTGTAGGTGTCCAGAAATTAAAAGTTATTGTTCCTGTTCCCTTAATCATAATAATAAGTTTAGTTTGACAAGGTCAATTAATTATTCAGGATTGGAAAGAAACACGATTATACAGATCAGGCGGGTAAGAAGAGAGGTCTCAGAACACAAAGACAGTAAAAGGTAAATGAAGGGCTGGATGGAGCCAAAGCTCCATTGTTTGCAAGTCACCAGGCCGCACTGACTATCTCCCTGGCCTAGGCCCTTTCTCTCTCGAATTCCTCTGACACAGGGAATGACAGCGATACCCCGCCTTCTTTCTCTCATCCCTGCCCCATTCCAGAGGCATTAGTGTCTCCTCCCTTTCATGAGCTTTGGAGCTGTTTGACTCCAAAAGACAGGTAATTAACTATCAAACAATAGCAGGGATTTTCAGATTAATTCTGTTTAGGAAGAAACTGGAAAACTCATTTACACCAAACAAAAGGGAGGGGGTGATTAGATACTCCAATGACAAAAGAGAGACCTAGATAGAGCCTGGAAAACCAAAAGCTCTGTTAATTATTATTATTTTTATTATTATTGCTATTACACTAATATCCCTGTTTTAAGAGCACTGTATACGAACATTTGCTATCATGCAAACGTGTCTCTGAGTGAGATTAAAGCCCCTCAGGTATAACACCCAGGACTCTGTGCCTGGATGAGAAGGACATTCGCTAATGTTCTGTGGACCACCAGGAAGCTATGCTCTCCCATCACACAAGGGCACTTGCAAGACCATGAGGGCTTTGAGAGGGTTTCCACGTTGCCCTTAATTTAGCAAACTATTCAGTCTCACAAGATGTTTTATACACTCTGAGCTCTCCACAAGACATTGTCTTCCAAAAAGCCGTGGAGAAAGAGGTACAGCCATTTTAGATACCCTGAGAAGCAGCAGAATCAAGAGGAATAGAGTTAAAATATGCAGCTGGACTCCAGAAGCAGCCACTTATTAATTATATTCACAAAGCAGAACACCCTAAGGTCAAAGGGATGGAAATCATTAGACCCATATTTCAATAAATCTAAAATGGATCTCTCTCACACTGGCCTAAAAGATTGTGTTCTGGCTGCCTAAGTGGGTGTGAAAATACATGGGTGGTATTTCTTACTTTCCACAAACTCCTTTTGAAGGGAGTATTCAAGGCATCCAAAAATTAAGAAGTCCAAGGATCTGAGGTGCGTCATGACGCTGCCACACGATGCTTTAGTGCATGATGCTTTAGATGAGTTAGTGCCAACTTGTTCCAGAACGCTCAGGTAAAATCTCAATGTCCTGATGTGCTCCCTACCCCCTCCACATCCACATGTAACCAACCTCCAAATTCTATTTTCCTTTGCATACATCTTCACACTCTGGCCTTTCTTCTCTGCCTTATTAGCTAACAGAAGAACTCTAGCCCTTTATCTTTGTAGTAATCCTCTTGTTTTTAAAAGACTTGTGTCTTTTCTTATTTCCTCCTTGTCTCCAAAACTCCATTCTCTTTTCCATACCACGCTTGACCCCTTACGTTAATGAAACTCACTCTTGCTTTTACACGCACTGGCCCATAATGGTACTCACATACAGCAATGCCCAAAGGAACTTTCTAAGACGAGAGAATATTCCATTTCACTCCTGGCTAATAAAGTAGCCACTGGTCATATGTGGCTACAGAAGCACCTGAAATGTAGCTAGTGTGACTGAAGAAGTAAATTTTAAATTTTATTTGGTTTTAGCTCATTTAATTTTCAATAGCCACTGTGGTGAGTAGGTACCTCACTCAGTTCTCCTGCCCTCTCCCCTTCCCACCACTAGCCCCAGCCGTCTTTTCCCTCTTCCTCCTCCCACACTGCCACTCTCTTTGTCAAAGCTGTCCCTTACTCCTGGCTTGTCTAGAAGACTTGTTCCACGTGGTCACCTGGGCTCAGTGCCTGCAGCCACAAGTCTGCATGTCCCTCCATGTTGACCCTGGACAATACAAATCAGGAGAACTGTCACCTTCTCCTGGCAGGCTGGTCTAACATTCTGGGCCATGGAGACTGAGATCTCTGTGGTTTGACACTCACCCTTACTCTGCCTGGTGGTCCCCATGGCTCCACTTACTATTGCTCCTCCATCCCTATGCTGCCCACTGCAGGGGTTCTCCTCTGCAGCCCAGGCTAGACTAACCCAGTCCATGTTTCCACATTCCAGCCACTTGACCAGCCCTGCCAGGACCTTCGGAACCCACCCCCACCCCCATCAGCCTGGGGAAGATTTAGGAGAATTTAGGTAGCCCCAGAGCTATCTTTTAAAGAAAAAACATATCTAGAACTTGCCACCAGTGAAAGGCTGTTCTGAGAATTGGAAGGACCGGAGATGATGTGTACAGCTGAAGCTCTGGAAAGCATGAACCAAGGAAAGGCCCCTAGCCCTTCACCTCTGTTCTTGAGCTCAGGGACAGCCTCGTGCTCAGGACCACTGCCACATAAAAAGACCAGTCTGATTTCTGTACAAGTCATTTCTGAATTCTATTAAAATGTATAATCAGAAAACATGCAGGTAAGGGGCCCCACGTCGCAGGTTTTTCCAGGAGTGTCCAGCGGGGGCAGTCCTAGAAGGATTCAGCCAAAGTAGTTACACTTCCAGAAATGAATTCTTGGGCATGACTTGGACTAACATTATAGAAGTCCATCTGCACACGAATGGGAACTAACTCTTCAAAGGCAGCTTTTTTATTCATCTCCGTGTGCTAAGCAGTTGGCCAAAGTACTAGTAGCCAGAGTTGTTTGTCAGTGATTATTCCTCCTATGAAGGAATGAAGCCCCAATAAGTACATGAACAAAGGGCCGAAGGTCTGATTCTCAGGCAGATGCAAAGGTGGCATCCCAGCTGCTTGCGAGAACTAAAGATACTCCTTCACAACCATGGAGAAGATCCAGAACAAAGAACTAGTGGGGGTACAAAGGGTATTTTGATAACAAGAGGAAAGACATAATCTCTCCCTTAAGCAGCTCACATGATACTATGAAAGTGTGATTACCTTCCTTCTGCGTGGGTTTATTTGTATGTAAAGCTGACTACATATGTATAAATACACATACTCAGGGGCAGACTATTGGTTCCGTTCTTTCTGCTATTGTGCATGTGTGCATGTGTGTGTGCGTGCAAGTATATGTCTATGAGTGTTTAATGATTGTAATACCATTTTGAAAACTTAATATGTCTGACTTTCATTCCAGCAGCGTTGTGTTCAGGGTTGAATAGCAACTTCAACAAAATCCAGACAGTCAGCTCCTGCTAGGGGAATTAGGGTTTATGTTCAGTACAATAAATGATCCCAAGATAAATATATTTCTTTTTTTTTTTAATGCTGGATGGTGATGTATCATCTTTCCAATACAGAAATGGGGGAGTCTGGCTCTATTTAGTTTGTCTGATTGCTTTTAAGAGGGGGGAAAGTTTGGCTCTGAAAAACTACGGTTCACTATTCATTAAAGTGTCAATAATGCTTGGCCCAGGCATATCGACAGCGGATTAGCTTGGACTGAGTCTGTGTACAAGACCAGTGCCTTTTTTAGCCTAGCTTGTTTCCAGATCAATACACCCATCAGCATTCGAAAATTAGCCCAAGATGAGATTCCAATACTTGAGGTGGTGTGTCATGCTAAGAGGCCACCTAGCCAAGTCACAGATGTAAACACCTAGCTGGGGATTAGACATTTTCCATTAGCTTGGACATGAGCAAAGATTGATGTAGACCCCCTTGCTTCACCCCTCCCACGTCTCTACCCCCACATGTGCTCCACTTCCCCTCTTGGAGCCTGTGTAAGACCTCTGGACTATAATTCCAGCCATTTGCTTCAGTAAGCATTTATTAAATGTGTACTTTGGATCAGGCACTCTCCCAGGTACTTAGGGCAGGAATGTGTGGGTGTGTGGGTGTGTGTGTTGGGAGGGGAGAGCTTAAGAAAAAAAAAAATGACAAAAGCATGGTCCTTATTTTCAGGGAGGTTTCAGCATTTTCCACTATACCTTCCATATTCCAGTTCCAGAAAGGTCCTGCTTCCTAAAGTGAGTATCTGTACTAGTGAGCATTTGCTAACTTCTCTTTGTCAGTTCAGGGTATCCTGCTCTCGACAATAAGTGTGTGCAGTTCGGGGCGTGAAAGGAGCAATGGGGACGGCTTCAGAAGCAGCCCCTGGTAGAGATTACAGATGGTGCCACTGGAGCGTCCTCAAACTATTTTTCGGTCAACTATCCACCATAAAAAAATGTATTTTGATTGATTGATTGATATATATATATTTTTTTAAGTAGGCCCCATGCCTGGCATGGAGCCCAATGTGGGGCTTGAAGTCACGACGTTGAGATCAAGACCTGAGCTGAGATTGAGAGTCGGACTGACCGACCCACCAGGCCCCCTCAAAAATGTATTTTACATCAAAAACTTACATATCCTGAAACAAAAGTCTTATGGAATGATACTTATTCTGCTGTTTGTAATATGCTGATACCTTCTATGCAATCCCATCTCCTTTAAAAAATGTTGTTTGTATCCAGCAGTTTGAAAAATATTCATTTATAGAACCAATTAATAGAAAAAGCCATCATAATTTCAGAGGAGTGAGAAAAAGAAATAAGAACCACACGGTGTGGCCAAACTCTGGCCCAGCACTGAGGGGCTCAGATGTCCCTGTGGTCCCTGCTCAGAGCGAGGGCCACAGTTCCCTTGCTGTGATGTGTCTCATCCCCGCTCACCTCATCTCACCCTTCCCCAGCCTTCCTTCTCCAGCCACTTTCCTGCCCTTGTTTCTCTAGCCAAGCATCTGACAAGCCCATCCCTTTTCCTTGGGTGCCCTGACAAGGAGGGGTGGCCGAAGGAGCCTCCGCTGGAGGAGCTTCCTGCCCTAGATACCGTTCAGCTGGATGAAGGGAACTGGGAATCAGGCTGTGAAAGAGACCCCAGGAGAGGAGACAGGCTCCACTCGCTACCCTGGGCTTAAGCTTCTGAGATAATAAAATGAGGTATTTGGTCCACTGTAAAAGAATTTTAAAAAGCTAAAAAGTAGTAACAGTATTAAAAAAATATTGATGGCCAACACTTAGACAGCTCTGTAGGAGCCAGGCCGGCTTCTAAGTGTCATGTAAAATTTAGCAAGCTCGTCACATCAGTGACTCTGTTTTACAGAAGGGAACCCCGAAGCCCAGTCAGTAACTTGATCCAGGTCTCACAGCCCGAATGCGGCCAAGTCTGGTTCTGGGCTCTTCCTCCCTAATTAGGAACTGTCCACCATTGTAAAGTCTTGTTTGAATGTCCTGGGGCCAGTTCTGCTTCGCGGGGAACAGGCTAGCACCATCCCCAGGGCCTGTGAAACATGGACAGGGCAGAACAAAGGGAGACGCAAAACCAAAACCAATACACAGGCCTCAAAAGCTGGGGGTGAGGGATGCAGAAAGAGGGGGCAGGAACCTGGGGTGCCATCAAACACGGAGAATCAGACGCAGGTTATTAAAAGGGAGAAGTGGCATCCGAAACCCAGGGCTGGGAGATGAGAGACGCACGCAAGCTGGAGATAGTGCGGGTGGCTGTGAAGGGTGTGTCCCAGGTGGGCGTTGAGAGCATCTGTGATGGGCTCTGCTTTCTTTGAAGGCTGTGGGAGGGCATGGCGTGTGTGTAGTGCTAGAAAAGCTAAAACATGGGTCTTAAAATAAAACAAGCTTAGAACTGGATGGAACCTAAAAAAAAAGAAAAATCTTAAGAGGAGAAAAAAGCCAAGGAAAGCAATAATTAGAAGATAATTTTCTGAGAAAATATATTATTGGAACAAAAACAAAACAAAAAAAATCCTAGTCTTATTCAACAGGAAAACTTATTTCAAAATTCAGCTTCTAACAGCAAAATGACAATTAGTTGTCTTGTTGTCCTGGCCGGATGGACAAACAGAACTCATCTCTGCTGAGGATCACAGGAAAAGTGTTCGACATGGGCTCTCCCAGCCACCCGCCCAGACCGTCCAGCCAAGCCCCGCCTACCTTGCACAATGAGGTGGACCCTCGAGGTCTTTGGATGGTTGTCCGTCTGCACAGAGCAGGTATACGGGCCCTCGTCATACACATCCACATTCTGGATCTCGATGCTGTACTGGGTTTGGGTGTTGCTCAGGAGGACCACGCGTGGGTCCAGGCACCACTTGTCATTCCCAGCGTAGAGGATGGTGCTGCGGTTTAGCCAGGCTACCCGGGTGACCCGGTTGTCAATCGTGCACCTGGAGGGAAAACAAGACGAGTAAGTCCAGGAACCAGAGAGGAAGTGGGGACCATCAGAATCAGGTCTTCTTGGCAACGCTAGTTTGACTTGTCACCATGCCCTGCCTTCACACTCCCTCCACCAGCCCCAATGTACACACATACATTTCCTGTTTGATTGTCATGTGTGGCACTTTCTGGAACTGGGCAGCAGAAATCTTGTGGGATTAGAGCCTCAGAGCTCTGGCTGAGACTTCTGGGTCCTGAGCAGTTCAGTGCCCCTGAAACCACCTGAGCAAAGGACTACTCCCATCGTCATAACTATTCAATAGTTATAACTGGAGGCATCTTTCAGACCCAGAATGGCTAGACCCTCAGAGCACCATCAGCTTTCCCTTTGCACGAGGATTCCCATGCTGTAGGTATTTGGGGAGTACTAAGTCATCCAGTACTTATAACAGCCCTATGAGCAAGGTTCTGTTGGTTAAAGGAACAGAAGAACAAAGAAACTAAGGTTTCTCCCAAGCCACACAAATAATATGTGCTAGATCAGAGAGACCCAGATTTTAACTACTAAACATTATCTCAGAATAGCGAATTCTAACAGAAGGCTTCTGAAGTCAAAACTAAATATGGACCACCACCATTGCTATTTATCTTCATTATACCCGGGGGCAGAAATGTTCAATTACTGAGAGACTAAAGGCATTTTCCAAAATCTCAAAACTGGTTGCACGTGTAAAAATAGATTTTGTCTTTTTTATTTTTGCATCTGGAGTCCCCAAATTGTGGAAGCTCCCTTCTCTTTCCTTACACTTTCAAATCTCCCAGCTTCTCTCGCCAAGTCCTAATCACATCTCTGTCTGTATTCATTTCCCTCTCTCAATACACCAAATATGTTCTATGGCCTTAGGCGAAATTCACAAACAGTGTCCTGATCCTAACTATAATGCTGGAAATAGCAATGTAGCTCAGTGTGTATAACGATGCCTCAAATTTATACATTCTTTTGCAGTGTACAAAATGCTTTTACATCCACACTGTCTCTTTTGATTCTTGCAGCAAATCTGTGAAGTAGATGATCTTACCCATTCTCTACTTTAAAGATCAGGACTCCACCATTTGGAATTGTCTGGTGACTGGGAAGTGACAGATATCTCAGCCAGGACATCTGTCTAATTCCTGGTCCCGTGCGCTCCTCAGAATGTGCAAAGGAGGATTTTTCAGTGGGAGGGATGACTGACCCTGCTGAGTTCTCAAAATGGTCTGTGACAATAAAAAACATAAGAACTGCCGCTGAGCACACCAGCTTCCCCGGGCGGTCCCTCTCAAGATGAGATATCCTGTATCGTGCCTTCTTTCCGCTTGTACTTGTGTAAATGTCACAGGATCACTGCAGGGCCACTCAGGCACAGGTGGGGAGCCTTGCTGAGAATGCCTGTAGGGAAAGCTGCTCCACCAGAAACACCTTTGCTCTGGTGTCCAGCAAGTTCTGTGCTGTTCATTGTGTTTCCCGGACAATGCAGGATGGAAATGACTTTACTAGGGAAAGATCAAGGGAATGGGCCACTTGCATCAGAATCTCATGAGGGGTTTGTTATAGGTGTTTAGTCTCACCTCCTATCTTACTGATTTAGTCTTTGGGTATCCAGAAATAAGAATTTCTAACAATAGCCCATTTGGGTCATAGACCTACCAAAGTTTGAAAAACACTGGTGCAGAGCTGTTTGTCTGGGATCAGCTACATAATTTGGGGGGCTCAGTATATAATGAAAAGGCAGAGCTCATTGTTCATGAATTGTTAAGAATTTCAAGATATTGAAAGGAGAGCATTTAACCATGTGCAGGATCCTTCTGAGTGCAGGGCTCTGTGAAAAAATATATACTCTGGCGGATCTTGGACTTTATCGTGCTTAACGCTTCTTGGGAATCTTATTAAGATGCATGCACTGATTTGGTAGGTCTGGGGTGGGTCCTGAGAGTCTGCACTTGTAGTAGGCTCTCAAGTGACGCCAATGTTGCTGACTCTAGACCATTCCTTGAGTAACATAAATCTAGAGGTGAAACATATGAACCTTAAGGGTGGGGAAGCACTGAGCTAGCACCTCACTATGTGGAAGTGTGGTCAGAAAACCAGCAGATCACCATCCTATGGTAGCCTGGTAGAAATGAAGAAACTCTGGCCCTATCTCAGATGCAATGAATTAGAATGTGCATTTTAATAGTATCTCTAGGTAACTAGAGTACATGCAAAGTTTGGGCTGGTCTAGAATGTACTTCAAGACTGCCTCTGGCTTTGATGACAATACCCAGAATCTTCTGAGAGTGAATGAGAGTAGAGAAGTACAGCCAACAGAGGAAGCACCTGATGCCATTCCTTCCCTTAGGTTCCTCACAGACTTCCCTAATGTTCCTCCTCTCAGGCTGCCTCACCTGGAATGTGGACTTGGAACCACAGTGGTTTGAAATCCCTGAAGAACAACACACTCCAGAGCATACTTTACTAGTAACACATTGGTAAATGTTATTTGTCTTAATTACCTTAAGGGTGGTCTCTGCTCTAAATTGTGCTTGGGGGATACCTGCGTGGCTCAGTTGGTTGAGCACTCGACTCTTGATTTCGGCTCAGGTCATGATCTCAGGGTCGTGAGATCGAACCCTACTTCAGGCTCTGCGCTGAGCGCAGAGCCTGTTTAAGATTCTTTCTCTTCTGCTTGGCCCCTCCCCACTCTCCCCCACTTGCTCTCACTCTCTCTCTCCCTCTCTCTAAAATAAATAAATAAGTAAATCCTTAAAAAATAAATTTTGCTTGGATCCCAGCAGAGAAACTATGAAATTCATATTCATGGCTAATGTTTATTGAACACATCTTATTGTATGCTTGGTGCTACACAAGCCTATTATATAGACTACATTACCATCTCAGAAATGTGGGTTCACTTATTAATGCCAGTTTACAGATGGGAGTTAAATCAAGTTAAAAAATATCCAAATTGAAAAAAATACCCAAATTGATTAGAATCACTGTGATATTAAATGGCAGAGTCAGGATTCAGATCCAGCTTTATTTTATTTTGTTTCAAATTCAGTGTTTTTGAATGTCCTTATAAGCCCTCCCCAACGGCCTCCAACATTTAAATTCAGTGTGCGTCAGAATCATCTGGAAGCCCTGATAAAGTATGGATTGCTGGCCCCTCCCTGATCTGGAGACCACATCCTGAAATCCATTAATTTAGACATCTGGTTTCTGGTGAAATGAGAGCTACAGAGCGAGCGGGCACTAGGAAATGACCCTTGTTTGAAATAGTTTTCCATTACTTTACGGGAGAGAACTTCCTTGTAATTGGTATGTTTTGGGAAGCCAGAGCTGAAGCCCAGCTATGTGCTCCCCCAGCAGCTAAAAAGGAGCCAGACACCAGGGGAATGGCCAGCCGTGGTGCAGGAAGTTCTGATCAACACCCTCTACAAGGCTTGAATAATTGTTTTTGATGCCCACGGTGGGGGTATCTCAGCCTCTTGATGAATCCGAGAGGACTGTCCTGGGCTTTCTGTGAGTGTCTAATTACTGGGAACTGACTGCAACAAAGTAGTCTCAATGCTCTGCGCCATGCTTCTAGGGCCAAAGATGTTCATTTGCAGATACGCCAACGCTGCGAACGCAGACAATTTCCAACCCGGTTATGCGGCCCCTATGATATACTACATTGAGAAGCTGGCATAGCTTCAGCTGTGGTTTTGGGCACATCCAAGGTCATGTTTAGATGTCCAAACTGTCACTGCTGGATATCAGTCTTGCTGAGTCTCCACGGCATTACCGCCGGCTTCTGCAGAGATGGATCACAAAGGTAACTTGGCAGCCAACTACTGTCACCTCCTCATACCTGTCCCCATCTATCTGTCTCATTTATCGAGTTTCCACAACAATGCAGAAGAGACAATTCTCCCAGGTTAAAAAAAAAAAAAAAAAAGTAAAAGCAAGCATAACTGTTCCCTCAGAATGCCCTGGTTGGTGGGGAGTTGGTAGAAGATTGGGGTGGGAAATTCCTTCAACAGGCTCCCTTTTTTGCAGAGATGGCCCTTAACATAATTCTACAAAATGACTCCTCAAACACACCATGGTACTTCATGTCCTTCAGGAAGGTAATTGACTGTATGATTAAATGGGAAGTAGGGAAGACTTCAAACTCAACTCTCCCTAATCCAGGCAAGTACAGCTGGTGATGGCCACTTGTCATCAGGAAATAGTCACAGGTCAGGACGAGACAGGCCAGCAAGGGGGAAGGAGAGACAGAAAGAGTTGAAAGTGCCCTGCCCAAACCTTGAAATCCTCTCACCTTTTTTTTTTTTTTTTTAAGATTTATTTATTTATTTGAGAGGGAGAGAGCAAGCCGAGGGATGGGCAGAGGGAGAGGGGGGGAGAGAATCTCAAGCTGACTCCCCAGTGAGTGTGGAGCCCAACAAAGGTTCAGTCTCATGACCCTGAGATCATGATCTGAGCCGAAATCAAGAGTGGGATGCTCAACCGACTGAGCCACCCACGTGCCGCGCCTCTCACCTTTTTCCGGAATTCCTGAGAAACACTAAGCTCCCAATCCAAGCATCCTCTCCACCCATACTGCCAGACATACAAAGAGAAACAACCTTTGCAGACCTAAGCCTTCTGGATTGAGCCCTGGAACTCCCAATTCTCCAACTCCAAACATCTCTCCACTCTGAAAGCCTCCTGTCCTCCAGCCTCAGTGCTGCTCTCGCGTCCATCCTCCAGCCCTCTGGCCAGTGGCCATCAGCCTTCAGCATTTGTGCGAATGGCCTTCCCTTCCCATCAGGTCTGTGGAACTCCTCCCATGTGTGGTCCCCATGGACAGCCCATGGACTGACCTACGCAATATCCTGGCAGAATCCAGACAGACAGATAGAGCCTATTAGAGATGCTTGTTTATCATTTCACTGATGAGCCGCAGTGCTCTTATCAGTCTGTACGTCTGTCTGCACCCTGCTCCTTGGAGAAATTTCTTCTTAAAGAGAGCAAGCCTGGTCTATTTGAACAGAGATCATCCAGGGTATGCAGCCTGCATGGATCGGCAATGTATTTTCTTTAATGATGAAAAGGTTCATGTGTAGTTGACCAGAAGAAGACCAGCCACACATGCCCATGCTGGACCTCGCACCTGAGCACAGTGTACAGCAGAGAAAGCTGTCGCACCTGTCATTTTCTGCAGCTACACCAATTGTGCCAAAGCTCTAAAAATGCAGCCCTCTATCTCCTTCAACTCTGGCTGATGAATAGTGGCTTTATTTTACTTGCTGCATTTATACATTGAGGAATAGGAAAAAATGATTAAGCAAGCCCAGGATGAGGGGTTGCAGAGATAAAACCATAAAAGTATGAACTCAGGGCCTCAAGCTACTTTTGGATCTGGAAGGAAATGAGAAAGAGAGGGAGACAGTGAGTGTGTGTCTAGAAATTGGAAGAAAAATAGAGAAAAAGCATCTGCTTGGAAACTTCTAAGGACAGACAAAGAGAGTGTTGAAATAAAGAGGATTATTGAAGAAAGAGAGAAAAATCCAGGCTTGGCCTTTCTTAAACACACCTGCCTATAGATCTGAGGACTATAATGGATCCAGACAGTGGGTAATCCAACCATTCCTTCTATCAAATGGTCCTTTAACTGCTTTTGAAAAGCAACATGTCTCAAGCAACGCTTGAGACTATAGTAAAATAAGAGCTTCCGCCCTTCACAGCACCTGGTCACAATCTCCTCTTATTGCACAGAAATGCTCCAGCTGCCCCTAAATTTGGTTCCTCTGAGCGTTTGGCTGGTGCCCTGCTCCTCCCTGCAAGCTTCACAGAGAATCATTGCAATGTGGATGGCTGAGAAATGCTGCCACCCAATCCCATGGAGTTGGCATGGGCGTCTTCCAGACCTATTCTTGGGGGGAAACCAACAAACAGACAAAGCGTGATGCTTCATCACCGACCTGCTGAAAATTCAGACATCACTGGTACCTTAGCTCTTTATTGCAGAAGGCTTCCCTAGTGGGGTTGCTAATTTTGCCCCTACTAGAGTCTAAACTCAGGTTGATATTTATAAAATTGTTTTGGATCATAATGAGACAAAAAACACTAACAACATTCAGTTCACACTGGCCTTGAATCCCTCAACTATGACTGTTTTTGCTTAACATTCAAAAGAAAAACAGATACATGCTAGGAAATCTTTCTTAGTTATGAAGGTGACAAAACTGTCCATACCATGCCTGGGTAGAAGCAGAAGTCTTAGAAGAGAGGGTAAAGGCCCAGGGGTAAAACCCAGCTGTGCACACGCCGCCCTGCAAGCTCACACTGCTGGCGGGTCGCTGTGGTCTAAGGGAGGAGGTAGACAGGGGCAAGAGGATAAGTTCTGAACTCAGACTGCTGGGATCAAAGTCCCAGGTCTGGGCTTATTGCCTCTCAATAAGCCCTCTGAACCTCTCTGAGTTTCTTTGCACTCATCTGCAACGGAAATAACATTTTCTCCTGCATGGGGTTAATGAGATTGAATGGAACCATGCACGCAAATGCATTGCTTTGCATGTAGTTGAAACTCCACAAACAATGCGACTCTACAGTCTATCGTATATACCGCTTTCCCATCTTCCGTGCATGGATGTTGCTTCACTACTAGAGGGTAAGTTCTTGAAAACAAGGGCCATGCCTTACTTTCCTCGTGTGCCCCTACACGACATCCTGTTGAGTACAGAGTAAGCATTCAATAACTATCTGTTGAGGGATTAATTTTTGTTTAAAATCTCTCACCTTCCACAAACTCCTGAGAAGTAAAAGATCACGGAGCCTGTGTCCAGAAGAGCCCCAGGCTGTGAGGGTTAAGTACCCTGCCTGCATTTCCAATAAAAAATGCCCACAACTCCAATGATGCACGCTCACTCTTTGAGGGCATCAAAACAGTGGAGTCTATCACCTCCTACTTCTCTAATGTCTTGAAGATAACTCCAGAAGGCTTGGCTTTGTGGACCTCTAAGAAGTGTTCTCCATAAGCACACCTATCCATCTGTCCTTCCTTTCCAGGTCAAATAAAGTAGCACCATCTCAAAACAAACGGCTGAGCTAGGTGGGCCATGACTTGTCTGAAATGAATGGCACAACATTTTGATTTGTGCCGGCGGCAAAAACCCAATGCTAACTCAGATGCTAAAGGGGGCTTGGGACTACCCAGTAGGTCATATCACGTTTCTAAGCCACAGCTCCCACAAGCCATTTCCTTACTCAATAGCTGTGTCACACGCATGTAGCAATGTGGGAGATGCATCATTTTGATCTTGTCATACAACCATGGACAAAAGCAATAGAGCCTTTTTTTCCCCTAGGTTACCAAAGCCAAACAGCCAGGAGGCTTTTTTTTTTTTTTTTCCTCATTCCTTTTCCTGACATATACCAAATTGTCCAAACATAGAGGAGGGTCCCCTAAACCCCTTGGTAAAAACCAACATTCTCTAGGCGAGGGAGCCCAGAAGTACTGAGGGACAGTTAGTGGAAATTTACCCTGGACTTCATCTGCCATTTGAAACTTGGGCTTCAGCGAATGATCTCCTGCAAAGCCCCATCTCACCTTCCACCCCCACTGCTTTAGGCAAGACACGTATCGTGTATTTTGGACTACTTCTTACTGTTACCTGAGCACTCTGTTCGCATGTAGGATTCAGTAACACACTGTATTTGGAATGCCCTTCCTCATTGTGTGTTAGACAAATCCCTATCCCCTATCAAGGTCAATTTTAAATATTATTTTGTATCCCCACTACCTCTCCTCTGCAAAAATGCTTAATCCCTTATGAATGATCTCTAGACATATTTTTATCCTGGTGTGTATTTCTGTTTATGGTCCATTTTTCCTGTGATAGGTGAAGTCTGGGAGGGCAGGAAGTATATATTTGTTTCTTTATTCCCAGGACTCCTGATTACTTTCAGGACAATTTGGATCTTGTGAGAGTCAGGGTGGCCATTGAGGTGAGAAGGCACTTGCTAAATACAAGATGGCAGGCACAGCCTTTCAGGCAGAGGGAAGAAAATGAGCAAAGCACATTGGAGCTTTAAAAATTCCTGGCATGTTTGCAGAAGGTTGGAAATTTGGACTCAATGGGGTCTGTGGCTTTGGCAGAAGAGAAAAGTTAGGGGAAATGAGGCCAGTGAGTGTACTGCTATTCTGTGTCCCCTCGATCCACCGCAGACTGACCAATGTGGGTCACATCAGCAGGATCCCCTGTCCTCCAGCTTCCCATTGGATTTGGTTGATGAGAATCAGTGGCAGGAGATGGGGTGGAGGAGGTAGGATAGAGGCTGCCACAGGTATTCAAAATCGCTCTGTCAGAGATGACAGCCTGTGGCCAGTGGACCTCTCCACACAGCCCTCACTCTCTGGTGGGAACTGTGATCCCCTCCTTTTTATCCCTTCAGCCCTGCAGGTGTTAATGATGCCCTCCTGTACTAGTCCTGCGGTCCTGACTCCCCCTGCACTTTTCCTACACTTTGGCAAATATCCACTTTATTAAACTCTCCTGAAATTACTCGATTTGAGCATGCCATCCCTTTTCCCTGCAGGAACCCTGACTTTTGTAGGTAGACTGCGCACTACTCTGTGTGAAAGTTTTTTTTTTTTTTTTTACTTTATCCTGAAGACGAGAAGAACCAGAGAACCAAAGTGAAGAACTTTGCAGTGGCTACATCAGAAAATTACCAATGGCTATAAAAGGCACCAAAATTGATCTTATCTCTTTGTCTTCCAGTGGGTGGCCCTTCCCAGCATGGAAAGAAATGTGATTCTAGGAAATGAATCTGTCTGCAATCTTTTTGCTTCCTTGCTTTGTCTCCTATTCTAGCCCTCACCAGCTGGTCCATGTAAAGCTTGCACCCACGATGGAGCTTCATTCTGAAGAAGTTGGACCCAGACTGGCAAGGTATAAATAGGGAGCACACAACTATTATCCAGTCCAGACAATTTTCACAATGACACTGGGAAAACCAGGACTCGCTCAAGTAAAGTGGGATGAACAATACATATTAGAGACGCAGTGCCATGCTGGAAAAAAGGTCTGAATTACCCACCTCCTCCCAAACCCAGGATCAGCAGTGGCTAAGAAAGATGTACCAGTCTGGCAGGCCTTGTGCCACGGAGTCAGCCTCAGGTGAAGTCAGCACGTGGGTCACTCTGGGACTAGCTCCAACTCCAATTCCTTGTTGGGACAACTCCAAGTCCCTCTTCCAGGCCTGGATCTTGCCTCCAGCACCCCTCCCATCACCGATGAAGACTGCTTATAGTTCGGGCTTGAACACCCTCAGGATGGGAAGAACCTCATGGCCTAGGAGGCCAAAACCACATCCTAGACCAATGGCAGCTGATGTCTTCCTTCCTGCCAGCGAGTGTGAAGGCGACACCCAGGCAGTTCTGACCAGTCAGCAACAGGTTGCCTTTCTACCTGGTCCTCAGCCCCGAGACTGTGTACACACATGACCCTGTGTCAGGGGGGTTGGGGGGGTTGGGGGTGTGCAGAACGAAAGCAATCCAGTTTGAGGCCAGAAGAGACAGTCTGCTACCTCCAGCTCCCACAGCACACCAGAAGAAAGAACAGGCCAGCTACTGCTAGAATCCCCAAATGATAAACAGAGCTCCTGGGCTGGAGGCGCCTTCTCTGGTTTCTCACTAAATGACCCTGGCCACACTTTCTTTCCCCTCTTGGCAGCACCGCTGTGTGTCTAGTGACTGCCCAGGGCCCACCTGGGAGCCAGGGGCAGCGGTAAGCAGGCGGGCTTCCTCCCAGGTTACACAGTGCCACCGCCACCACCTGAGAGGCTGGGACAAAGTTGGAACAGAGGAACAGAACCATCTGCTCTGCGTGCCCATCCTCTGCTGGCCTGTGAAGAGAAAGGGTCCCCAGGGTCCAGAAAAACAGTGGCCGCTACAACAAGGAAATGTAAAAATAATTAAGTGGAGAGGAGCTCATTGGACCTCTCCAGATAGCTAATCTATGTGATGCGGTACCTAGGGGGGCAGGACGTATCCCCTAGAAAGACGAAAGCTCCCTGTGGAAGGAACAGCTGTGGCTGAGGCCTCACTGCCCAGGTGGAAGGCCTCACCGTTTTCATATTTTCTGTCAGATTTCTTCATCTGTCCTGTGACAGGTGTCTGTTAGAGGAACTCCCTCTCAGTGGAGTGCTGATCTCACACACTGGTTTATCATTCGAGGAGTCTGTGGCCCAGCGTTGGCGCCCCCCCCCTCCCCTCTCCCCTTCTCTATCATAAACGGAAGTTGGCTATAGGGAGGCGTGCAGGGGGTGGGGCACCGGGATGCAGGGAGAGGGGCCAATGGGCACTCTTAGCCAATTTCATCTTTCTCATGTACCAAGGACGGTGGGAAGCCTTAAAAATACCTTTCCTAGGTCAGAAGACCTAGAAAAATGTCTCCCGGGTGTGTTCACCTAAGGGAAGGACATACCCGTTGTTCTGCCTGAATTCCTAGAGGAAAGGGGTCTCCAGGCTCAGGTCCAACCAGGTCTCCAGAGCAGAGATGTGCTAGCCTGTCATGGGGGTCTGAAACATGGTGAGGAAGGGAGGCAGCAAGCAGGGCCTGGGTCCCTGGGTCTTGGATCCTCTGTAATGTCCCCACCTGGGCAGGAAATGGCCCAGTGTTCAGTCCAGCTCCCTCGGGTTCCTTTTATTATCTCTGTACCTCTCCAGGTTTCTGTGTGGTTCTTCTTTGAACAGTCCCCATCTGGGGCTCTCTGCAGGCTGCCTTGAGGCCACAGAGCCCCTCTGCACTCACTCACAGAGCTGGGAGAGTCTGGGAGCGTGTGGCCCCCCGGGGCAGCCGGCAGCAGGCTGGGGAGGAGTGGGGAAGCCGCTCTCTGTACTTGCCAGCATCCCTGCACATCCAACAGAATCCGCACTCGTGGATATTTGCCTGAAATTGAGCCTCTCCTTGGCTTCTTGCCCTTCTCTGCCCTGCTTCTCCCACTCTCTCACTTGGGAGCACTTCCTTAATAAGGGAGCACTTCTCCTGGGAGCACTTCCTTAATAAGTCATTTCAACACAAACTTCCCATCTCCAGGGCCTGCTTCTGGGGCTCCGGAACTGAGACAGCCCTATTTGTAATTCTCACAAAGTTTTTGTGATCAGAAGGAGAAACTCTGAAGGAAAGGGCAATGCTCCAGAGGTTGCAAGAAGGTGCTAGAGGGATGCAGACAGCTCTGTATCAGGCACTGGGTGGGCAGCGGGGGGGGTGGGCGGGGGGGGGGGGGGGGGGGGGGGGGGGGGGGGGGGGGGGGAGCGGGGCTCCAGAGAGAGGAGGTGGGGCCAGGGAGAGCGGGAAGCCAACAAGAAGCAAGAGGGAGTCAGGGCCATCTAGGGACACTGACACCTAGGTAGGTGTAAGTACTGAAGGCGACGGCTGGTGAGGATTTCAGGTGTGTGGTGGGGGTGGATGGGGGGCGGGGAAGCGTGGTACTGGCAATCTCACAGAGGCAGGAGCCCTGGGCTCGTGCGGGATCACAAATACATCTGCATAAATGGAGAAAAGGTGAGAAGGTGTTCTCCATCGAAGAAAATGGAGTCAAAGATACAAATGTAGGGATCCGAAGGGGTACGTGCACCCCAATGTTTATAGCAGCAATGTCCACAATAGCCAAACTATGGAAAGAGCCAAGATGTCCATCGACAGATGAATGGATAAAGAAGGTGTGGTATATATATACAATGGAATATTATGCAGCCATCAAAAGGAATGAGATCTTGCCATTTGCAACGACATGGATGGAACTGGAGGGTGTTATGCTGAGCGAAATAAGTCAAAAAGAGAAAGACATGTATCATATGACCTCACTGATATGAGGAATTCTTAATCTCAGGAAACAAACTGAGGGTTGCTGGAGTGGTGGAGGGTGGGAGGGATGGAGTGTCTGGGTGATAGACACTGGGGAGGGTATGTGCTATGGTGAGCACTGTGAAATGTGCAAGACTGTTGAATCACAGACCTGTACCTCTGAAACAAATAATACATTGTATGTTAAAAAAAAAAAAGAAGATAGCAAGAAGGGAAAAATGAAGGGGGGGAAATCGGAGGGGGAGACGAACCATGAGAGATGATGGACTCTGAGAACAAACAGAGTTCTAGAGGGGAGGGGGGTAGGGAGATTGGTTAGCCTGGTGATGGGTATTAAAGAGGGCACGTACAGAATGGAGCACTGGGTGTTATACGTGAACAATGAATCATGGAACACTCCATCAAAAACGAATGATGTAATGTATGGTGATTAACATAACATAAAAAAAAGAAGAAAAAAATTGAGTCTAAAGACAGGAAGGTGGAGACAGGGTCAGATATTTAGGGTCTGGTCTGATACAAGTAGGGACTCTGTGGGGATGCAGAGGAAGCCAGCATAAGCAGGAAGGCTGCAGTCTGCTTGGAGAGGGCCTAGAGCAGCTATTTAAGGGGTTTGGGGGTGCTGCTGGCATGATGAAAATCACTTTGGGGAGCAATGACAGAGAGAGAAGACAGTGGATGTGGGCAGCCAGCCACTGCCAGAAACAATGTAAATGCTGAGGTGTCCTCTTCTCAAGAAGGTTTTCCCTTCCCAACTACGCTGGGTCTTACTGATGCGTCAGATATCTGAACACATGTTCTCTTATGGACGGGATCAAGTTAAACCAGGCTGACGGGAGGGACTGTGCTAAGAGCCATCTGTGAATCACAGGACTCTCCCCCATTCTGTAACCCAAGAATCCTATCCCCAGGCTTACCCTTCTCCTTCTCATTCTTGGCCCTTCACGTCTAGCTGTTACTCCAAAGATGTGGACAAACTGAGGTGTGCAAGAATAGGTTTACTGAATTATCTATCTGACAAATATTCACTGAGCACCTACTATGGGCCATACATTGTGTTAAGCACTTAATGTGATACCGAGACAAACAAGACAGACACAGACAGACATTCTGCTCATGCAGAAGAGAGGTAAAGAAAACAGATTATCATGAAATGTGAGTCTCATATGAAAGGATACTACGGGGTGTTAAACAGAAAATAGGTGGGTGTTCAGGAACCTTCTCTCGTTTAAGGGGTCAGGGCAAGCCTTGCAGAAGTGGTGCTTTTGCTGAGAACTTTACAAACAAATATAAATTTGGTGCTCGGAGGGACCTGAGAGATGGTCTGCCACCCTATGGGTAAGAGTTTGAAGTTAAATCTATACAATTACTTCATGCACGAGCCTATGGCTAGGCCTATGGCTATTCAAGAATGATCGGGGATAAGAATCTGCATCTCCCAATTCCTTAAACCAAGATAAAAAAATTAATGATTTCTGGGGTTAGTGGATTCCAAGAGAGAATCTGTAATGAACATCCCGAAAGCCTGACCATACACTGGGTGTTACTCAGATTTTAACAAGATCTCTACCATCTGGAAGCTGCCATGAATTAGTATATTTTATCTGATATAACCTCAGCTTGCATGTTCATATTTAAGAGAAGCAGTAATCATGCCCAGAGCTTTTGGCCTAATTTCCATGGAGTCGAACTAGCTGGGTCCTTGTTTAATTATCTAATCTCCCGTGACAAGCCTGAGTCCTCAGACTTTGTGTGACTCAGTTTTCATATGTGTCAAAGGGGGAAAAAATGTGTCTGGCCACTCAACCCTTCTGGTTGTCATGAGGGTCAAAGCAGGTATTTCAGGAAGCATATAAAGGACTCTAAAGAACAGGGAAGTATTAATGATTTTTAAAAATTACAAATCTTCCATGTAAAAATGCAGTTGCCCCCACTGAACCAAATGCATGCCTACGTCACCCTGCTCAATGTTAAACATTTCGTTACGGTGCTTCCAGGCCTGTGGAGACACGGTGCTCACTCTTCAGGACAAGGCATACTCCTTACTCTCTGTATTTTTGGAGCTTATGATACAAAGAAGGGAACAGTGACTTAACTGGGAGAAAGTAGGGGAGCTGCACAGGCAGCTGAATGACAAACAGTGGGCACACACTAAAGAACGGGCCCGATTTTAGCCCTGAAAGTACAGCGCTCACCCCGGAACCCGAAGCAGGAAACCCTGCAGACAGGGTCCTTCACTCTGGCCCATGTCCCGACGCTGGCAGGAAGCCAGGCACTGCCCTCATGGTGAGACCGCAGATGGAGGGGAGGGTGCAGATGCAAAGCTGTCACCCAGCAGAATCAGTCCTCCGAGCGCTGGGGCTGTCTCGCAGGCACTTCTGCAGTAATTTCTGCACCCAGCATTGGGCAAATAATTATCCAAGTCCTTTACAGAAACTCTCCATGCCTTTGGTGGTGTTCTCTATTAAGTGATCTCCGTAGGAAGGGATTCTAGTTGCGCTGTAGGAGAGCTAGTTCTTTCTCCGCATAAAGTACTCCCTGATCTTGACCCTTCAACAGCAAACTCAAATCATTCCCTAATCTCACTCAGAAGCCCAGGAAGTGGGGGATAGAATGTGGCCTCATCTGGATGGTGGGTAGCACCAGGGTCCCCTAACTGGTCTCTTGGCTCCAGTTGTAACCCTTCTAGCTAATCCTCTTGCTGCCTCTTTTCTAGCAGAACTGTTGGACTCATTTGTTCAAAACCCTTCAGTGGTTCCCACGGCTTTTAGTATGAAGCTACAACATTACAGAACGACATACTGGGATGCCCCTGGCCTCATCTAGACCCATCACCTTGCACAGGACCCAAATCATAGCATGTGATTGCAGTTTTCTTGCAGATTCCTCAATGCCGCATGCCCTGCCATGACTCCAAACCGTGTCACATGAAGTCCCCTCTGTCTAGAACACCCCTTGCCCCCACATCAACCCTGACATGCCTGCCTTTAGAAGGCTCCCTCGGCTGTACCACCCGTGCACTGACAGCCCCACACCCCAGCGCCTTACACACCTCTGCCACATCACCTACCAAGCCGCATGGCACTTGGGAAGGCAGGACCGATGTATTTTGTTTATCTTTATTTTTTTGACTGCCTCCCCCTGAGACCAGTTGTGTTACCATGGTACCCTAGCCCATTATCACTGTCAGTTCGTAAATATCTGTTGCTGGAAGTGAAGGCACACTGCGGCAGGCATCTATCCTAAACCAGGTGTCTTTGAGACAATAGCTGGCCTCAGGCACAACCCAAACACTGGAATCTCTCCAACTGTTCTCCATGGTTACTCGTGCGAGGCTGCCAGGAGCCTGACATGCCTACACGTGTAGCACGGGCGAGCCCCGATACCAGAAGTCACCAAGCCGAGGGTCAGTCTCCACAAACGCTTGCAAAACGAGAAGGATGGATGCAACAGATATTCCATGAAAGCATTTTGTTAATTAACCAGACAAATAAGAGCTCCAACTTTCCTTGTGCATGACAGCACCCAAAGTCCTTCCACATATCATTGTATCTCATGGAATCATCAAAACAAAGGCAGATGGAGAGACAAAGCTCTCTCCCCAGACCCAGGACTCCAAAATGTGTGATTGTAGGCAAGTCATTTCACTTCCCTGGACGTCCGTTCCCTCACCTGTACAAGACGAAGTGATCACTCTGCATGACTTCCCAGGTCTGCTGTCTGTGCCTTCGTAACGTCTTCCCCATTCTGTGATGGGCAGAGCTGTCTGAAACCCTTAAGTTCTCCTTTCTTTGTCAAGGTGAATGGAGAGATGACAGGTTAGGAGGTTAGAATAGAAAGTGGAGTAGAATTGTGAGAGCAAGGATGCCAATTACTGCAAACATGACTTCACTTCTTATGCAAATTCTCGAGAGAAAGAGGGGAGAAAGTGTAAAGGAGCATATTTTCTTTCACCTCAGCAGGACACAGGAGGATCAAATAATATTAATTAGAATTTAAATGCATGGAATAAAATTAGCAACATGATTGCTCCTTTCATTGAAATTATCAAGAAAAGCACAAAAAAGTCAGAGAGATGAAAATGTAGCTCTTTCCCCTTCCTTCCACTTGGGAAACACATTCCACTCTTAAATCTTGTGACTTTATATGGCATCCCCTAGCATCTCCTAAACAAAGCTCAGCAGTTCTCATAACTGAGCTCTGTTTCTTTCCTCTTACCCCACTCATCAAATGATCGCTAGATGCAAGTGGTCCTGTCTGCCAAGATGATTTCCTATTATTGGTCACCTCTGGGCTCCTCTCTCTTGAGAATATTTAGTGTTGAAACAAGTCTCTTACTCCCCAAGTCCTAGCAGTCTCTGGAATTAGGTTCTTCTCCTTAAGAATAGGATTTTAGCTTCATCAAAACCTGTTAAAAATGTTCAATGATCAGCAGAACACCCAAAGAGAAAATGAACACCCAAAGAGAAAATGAATGGCAATACTTTATCCACAGGAGCTAAGGTTGTTCTTAATAAATAATCTGCCCCAGAAAATTCAGGAAAAGGGAAAAAGAATAGGGTAAAGGAAAGGGTGGGACAAGATATACCACTGTCTCAGCATCACTGACACTGTCTTCCAGGGTTGTGGCCATATACTCTTGGTACCTCTCATACTCTTTACATTCTTTTTCCTTGTCTTTCTAATACAGCCATATGAAGAACAAATTGAAATGACCGGTGGAGGGAGGAGGCAACTACTGTGTGTGTGTGTGTTGAAAGAAAAGCAGGTCAATCACAACAAAAATCCACTTTTCATTTCCTAGCAAGTCTTTCCTTCAATAACTTAGACGTAGAGCAGACAGAAAGCAGTAGATTGATCCAAAGCTGACACTACTTTTAGGCAGGCATGGAAAACCCACCCAAGGTCTGTATTTAGGAATTCCATCTTAAGTTCTATTTCTCCTATCTTAAAAGTGAGGATAAGAACACAGAGGATATAAGTGATTAGGTCAGGTTTCCCTGAGTCCTCATCGAAGGATTCATTTAGAAACAGCAAGACCTGGACAGACCCCTGGGGTCTGTTTGCTATCCCTCTGTTATCTTCTTGGAGAGGCAAAGCCAAACACTTTAGATCAATACATGTGTAAGAGACTGGAAAACTACCCTCTAAGTTGGCTCCAAACTATCATTGGAAACCCAATAGGAATGACATTTCTTTTTTTTTTTTTTTTAAGATTATTTATTTATTTATTTGAGACAGAGAGAATGAGAGACAGAGAGCATGAGAGGGAGGAGGGTCAGAGGGAGAAGCAGACTCCCTGCCGAGCAGGGAGCCCGATGCGGGACTCGATCCCGGGACTCCAGGATCATGACCTGAGCCGAAGGCAGTCGCTTAACCAACTGAGCCACTCAGGCGCCCAGGAATGACATTTCTTACCCAGACATGTGCATTCTACAGTACTCCTCTTTCAGAATGCAGTTTGGGATACCAATCCCTATATGAAGACCTCCACACCTCTCTTCTAGAATACATGGCCAAATAGACTCTACCCGCCACCCCACCCCCACATACATGCTGCTTCTTTGCAAATTGTGTTTTCCCAGGTGCACTTTATAAAGAGACATCCTCTATGGCCAATACCATCAACCCATGCCCAGGGATACCTGCCAGCCTTGTCCTCAGTGCTGCTGACCTTCACCAGCTCTCTATACCTGCAGGACCTCCTGGCATGTCCGGCTGACTGGGGGAGCTCCTCCAACTAAGACCCACAACTATAACCCACTGGAAGATGCTCTGCGGATCCAGTTCCTGTAAGAAGGAGAAATACATCTATACAGCCTGGGGCCAGTCCACTACGAGCTGAGACCTGTCCCCAGGAAGGCAGCTCTGTCATTTTGCTCTTTGTTCCCTGAGTAGCTTCTAAATGTTCCCGCGAGGGAAGCGACAGTTGATATGTAACATTCTGTATGCATATGCAAAAGACATTTATTACGTGTAGGACATTGTTTAGAAATTGCTCTACTATTTGATTTGTGATACATGATTAGTAAACATGTTTATCAAAGTAAATAAAACCTGTGGTGTGATCTCAATTGGATTAACATGCATTTGTGTCTGGGAAACCTGAAAAGCAAACCACACTAGAAGGACCTGGGGTGTCATTTGTCATGTGCTTCTCATCTTCTCCCCCTGGCCCATCCCTCTGTACCCAGCCTTCATCTACAGCCCCACCCCACCTTCTTCTAAAGGCAAACTGATGGTCACAATCGGGGGAAAGTAGAGGACATATGGATGAGCTTGCCCAAAGCAAGAACATAGTGTGTCCCCAAAAGCCTGAAAAGAGTGTGAAACTCTCAGGGGGTCACTTCCTTTGTGAGAATCCTGCTTGGTTCAGTCACTTAGAAAAAGAAAGGTGGATCTAGGCCAGAGCTAGGTCCTGTAACTTGCAGACCATAAACTTAGACATCACTAAGCCTGCCGGCATGACATCCTTTCTCCTATTAATAGCAACTTCTTCCATTCTGCTCGCCCCAGAAAACGAAATGAATGAGGCTTGGCTGCAAGTGTAGGAGAGGATAAAACCCAGGATGGCAATAAATCGGAGCGCAGAGTGGCAGACACTGTAATCCGCTGGAATGACGCTCTGGCTCAAGGAAAAGAACCTCTTTGGGGAACCAGTGAAGGGAATCAATGCCCATAAAAGCATCCAAGGCAGCAAGCAACAGCAGAAAAGATAGATACTGTTGACCAGGACATGCAGCAGATTGCAGGTTGTAAAACAAAATAGAAAGTCATTAAAATGGCAGGCAAAGGGCACAATCATGTGATGTGAATGTCACGGGGGACCTGTGTTATAAGGAGCTCAGGACTTCGCATCAGTCTGAAGGTCAGAATTGCCAAAACTCTGTCTGCATGGCCCTGGGATCATACGCTATAGATCCTTCTCTATGTACAAACCACAGAGAGGGGAGAGATGGTAGGTACTTATTGCCACTTAGGTAATAGGTCTATTTGGAAACACATTCTGACCAGCTTATCAGGATATTAATACATCACAGGCATATTGAGCTGTATTCATTTAGGGTTCAGGTTGCTTTAACCGAAGACTTTCCTGGGAAGCATGCCAGGGTACATTTTCTGGAACAAGTCCCCTTTTCTACCTCATTCTCCACCTTTTGATCCAGCAGAGGGCAGAGTCAACCCACAAGACTTAGCCTCAGGGACCCTGTGGGGTAGTTTGTGGTAGGAGAAGGGGTCAGAAAAGCAAAGAAACAAATACATTTTTCATCCTGTAAGGTGAAGGTGGGGATACTTTCTGGAATTTTCAGGACAAAGGAATGAGAATAGGAACCAAAAATGAGCAAGTCAAAGTGCCCTGAGTGTGCTATGCCTCAGTTTCCCAACCTGTCAAAGGAGCAGATGCAGGAATCTAAGTTCAACCACCTTTTACAGATCATAGAGAGCACCTCTGGCAACACATGAGGGGCAGCCGGCTACAAGACAGGATGCAAAGTCCACAACCCGTGAAAAGCAGGAAAAGAAATGTTCCGAAGGCTTCTTTCCTCTGCCGATTGCCCTCCTCTCCCCTGGTCCCTTTATACGGCTCTTTCTCCTCATGCATTCCAATTCTTGCCAGCTTTCTCCTTTTCTTTCTTTGCTGCCTTGGCTACCCTCCCCAGCTCCTCTCCTCTTGGGAGAAATAAGAGTAAAACCCCAAACAACTCCGAGGAGGAAACTGAAGCAGCTGCTTCCTCCCCCTGCGCCAGCCCCCGCCATGGGAGGTAGCTGCAAAGTCCCGGCTCACTGCCAGCCATGGTGAGAGCTTTGATTTCCAGTCCGATCGCCTCATTTTGTCAGCCTCGGCACACCGCAAACAGCTCAGTCCCCATCCATCACAGAGAAGAAGGGGAGACAGGAGGGAGAAAAAGAAAGAGCCTCCTTCGTCTCTCACCGTGAATAAGTGGGGCTGGCGTCCCTTGTCACCCTCAGCACTGTCCCTGTAACTCAGCACCTGGCTACTAGGAAGTCACTCACCACAGCTGGGTGCAGAGACACTCCATCTCCCTACTGTTGTTCCTTGCGCTCTTGTACCGACAATTTTGATCCATCCAACTTTTCTTCTAGAAGAATTGATGGATTCAGGATCCTCTTGATCTTGGCTGTTTGTATTTCTGTTCTCATCCACATACGTTGGCTCTCTCTACACAGAGAGCCGGACCCCAGCTTCCACTCAGCCCCCCACTCCCTCACATCACCCAGCAGTGCTCCTGGGGACTTGAGATACTTATAATATGGGACGTTGCCCCCTTTCTGGGCTGTGTTCCCTCCTCTGCCAACAGCCCACACATCTCTCCCCATCCTGGACCCCGATCTCTGTCTGCACCTACTTACCTACCAGCACGCTATGCCGTTTTCTACTTCCCCAAGTCCTGTGGGTACAGGTGACTTAGCCTAACTTCCTCAGGCCTCAAGGGAAACATTATTTATTTATTCAGTCAGTCACCACAACGACTGTTTGTATCCCTACTATGTGACAGTCAGTGTGCTAGGGGCTGGACACACAAAGGCGAACAGGACAGTGTACCCGCCTATTGCATGGCTTGAAAGGTATATGAGGCACACTTGTGGATTTCTTTTTTTTTTTTTTTTTTAAGATTTTTGAATGTGTTTGAGAGAAAGAGAGAGAAGCAGATTCCCCACTGAGCAGGGAGCCTAATGCGGGGGCTCGATCCCAGGACCCTGGGATCTCCAAGTGAGCAGAAGGCAGATGTCTAACCGACTGAGCCCCCCAGGCGCCGCACACTTGTAGATGTTTGAAATCGCATTTTATAAATAAAGATCTACCCCCACCAGTATTGAAAAGAAGTTCTGCAGATTTTCCTGTTGTGTGAAGATGAGGGCCATATTGAGAATGGCTGGAGAGTAGGCTTTGGGTAGGAAACAGATATAAAAAACTGGGGCGAGTAAGCAAAGGCATTTTCATGAAGGGCCTTCCTTGTTGTTGCCCTAAGGAATCTGTAATACGACTGCAGGTACAAAGAGTTTCAAACAGGACAGGAATATACACAGATCTGTTTTCTGAGACCATCGCTGCCCACGGGGGAGCGGGTTGAGGAGAAGCAGAGACCGCATTTACAAGACCATCATTTGCCAAGGCATGAGGTAGGGTAGGGCCCCAGGGCTGGAGGTGGGGGGACAGAGACTAGGGATGTTGAACAGATTGAACAATCAAGGTAGGAGGCAGAGACAAGGAATGAAGGTGTGTGGCACAGTAATAGTTTTTTTTAAAGATTTTATTTTTTTCTTAGAGAGTGCGTTCAAGAGTGAGCACAAGCAGGGGGCAGGGGGAGGAAGAAGCAGGCTCCCCACTGGAGCAGGGAGCCTGATGTGGGGCTCGATCCCAGGACCCTGGGATCATGACCTGAGCCGAAGGCAGACGCTCAACCGACTGAGCCACCCAGGTGTCCCTACAGTAATAACAGTTAACATATTGATCACCAGCATGCACCAGCCACTGTGCTAAGTAAGCACCTGACATACTTTGTCTTGTTTGATCTGCACAACCACTCTGTGAGGGAAACGTCAAAAATATCTCCATTTTACACACGAGGAAAGTGAAGCCTACTAAATTGCTTAAGGTCACATAGTAAGGTAGAGAGTAGGGACCGGGCCTCTGGTGGTCTCGCTCCACGAGAGCCAGAGTCTACCTAGCAAGGGCTTATTCTGCCTCCTAGTTTCTGACTTGTGAAAGGTCCTATAGACAGAACAGAAGTTGGGGGAAGGACCTGGGCAGGCAGGAACTTCAGTCTGGGTAATGAACCGTCATCTGTGCCTTTCTAAGTGATTCATGTGGGCTGGCCTGCTTGCCCACCCAGGTTGTTAATGCCTGTAAGACAGGGGCCTCCCTGCTGAGCCTCAGTGGTCCTGTGGCAGGTACACAGATACCTGTTGAGGGGCATCCTAGACATGCACACGACGTTGTTTATGGAAAGGACCATAGGAAGAATGACCGCAAGTCACACCCATAACCCTACCCTGGTTCCCTTGTGCTCCCAGGGCTCGAGCAGTGTTCTCCGAGGCTCTGTACAATGGACCATACACACATCACATCACCGAAGCTCTTGTTAACTGATGGGTCTCCTAATGAGCCTTCTGGGGACATGTTTGGGTTTAGGAGAGAGAGCAGATTTGTCTCCATGAATGCATTTTTGTGGAAAGCTCAAAGATTTACCTCCCCCCTCACCTATTCAAGATCCTCTCTTCTGTCTCCCCGCTTTTCCCCAAACCACCCCGTGCCCTTCCAGCCCCTTCTCTGTCCTTGCCATGGACAGTGCATTTTATATGAAGCTGTAAAATTTGATGACAGCTTTCCTTGTCAATGTGGCCCTCACGCTGATCCCTCGGTGATATACGGCACTGACCCTCCAGCAGCTGAGCAGCCTCATTACCAATGAGAGAAGAGAAAGAAAGAAGCAAAGGAGGCGGGGGAGTCAAGATGGAGACAGAGGGAGGCTGACAGGACAGGGCACAGGAGAGAAAGAGAAAAATCATAGAAGGCCAGAGAGGAAAAACATAAGGAAAATATTTTTTAAACGGAGAGAAAGGAGAAAACATAGAGACAGGTTTTCCCATTCTTTTGGGTTCTTTGTTGTTTCCTGTTGGATGAATGTGTGTGTGCATGTGTGAGAGTGTGTGCGCGTGTGCATGTGTGTGCGTGTGTGCATGTGTGTGTGCGTGTGTGTGTACGTGTGTGTGTGCGTGTGTATCATAGGCACCACTAATCCAATTCTGAGCAGCACTATGACACGCTCCAAACTTGGAGAAATTCCGAGCAGGGTTCAGATTGAGTGTCTTTAAAGAAGCACCAACCAGCCGAGGGAGGAGCTTTAGAGGGAGACTGAGCAGGAAGGGGCCGTGGGAAAGGCGGGCTGCAGTCCTGCAGGAGGCCCCGCTCTGGACACAACAGGTTGCGTCTCCCGGTCAGCTATGCGCCTGGCCCTTTTGAGGCTGCACTGCTGAAACCTGCTGATGTCTGTCCCTGGCAGCTCCAGGCCACAGAATTAAAGGCTCCAGCGCCCATATAGGGAGGGGACCCTGGTTTCCTTCCTCCTGGGCAGAGGACGCCCATCTTTAGGCTCCCTGAACAAATTCATGAAGTCTGGCAGTAGGTGGCATTGGTGGAGCCCAGGCTCTTTGTTATAAATATTTGTTCCCATGAAAACCCTGTTGATTTGACTTTAACAGCCCCAGGGGAGGCTGATTTGCTGACTACAGAGTTGCCTAAATAAAAGCAGTTGGAAGAGAATCTTGCAGAACACTACATTGGGAAAAACCCACACAACCTCTCCAGGTGTCCTTTACACCAGGAGGCGCCCCTCTTTGGTCTCCCCTGTTGTTTACCTCGCTCGGGCTCCTCTCCAGCGGGGAGTACCTTGAACACTAATCTCAGCCTTGGCAGGGTCCGAAGGTCCCCAGTCCCAGATCTCCCCTCAGAGTCTCTCTGGAGCTCCTGAGCGAGGGCTCCCGCCCAGGGCACCGCTCAGAACACGATGATGCCGCGCCACAGCATCCCTAAACTTGCCATTCGGTGCCTACAGCACTTTCCCTACATTTCAAATTAACAGGCAGTTTGGGCGTTCCTCTTTCAGGCTCGCGCGTCGAGGCGGAGGCTGCAGTGAATGCCAGCCCATGGTGTCTAGGTTATTAGGTATGTCTGCAGAATGCAGGTAATTCGTGTTTCTGCTTTATGCAATTGGCACTAATGGTACATATGCATAAAACAGAGCCATCTTCCAAAACACACTTCAAAGGAATGTATTTACCCGGCACAAAGGCTAGGAGCAGAAGAACTGAACTCTAATGATAACATGTTTGCAGAAAAGTGATGCACTTAAGTTATTATATATGAAAACTATTGGCAAAATTGTCAGTCTAGGCTTGTTAGAGAGAAAGGATGAACAGAAGGGGTGGGTCTGCCTGCTGGAAGAGAGGGGCGCGAGGCTGTGGAAGGACACAGATTACAGGCAGAAAAGGAAAATAAAATGAGAATTAAAGCTTCCAAAGTAGAATTTAAGAGAGGAACAGGAGGGGATTTCATAGGTCAAAAAGGGGGATGGCAAGAATAGAGCTCGGAATAGGATCCTGTAATGGACCAGCTTTTCACTTATATTTTCTGTACTTCATAGTCTTTTTACTTAAATAAATGGAGTCGAGCATTTTCCATTTAGTCCCTCATCTTCCGCATTTCATCACGCCCCTGCAGACCCGGGAGTCTTGCACATGACTTGGGATATTTTCAGCATTCCATATTAAACTCTAGCCTCCTCTGTGGCTACCGCTTTATGCGTTTTGGGTTATATCTCCCTTTTTATACTTGGACCTTGACGCTGGCCTGTGTTTTAAGAGCAAGGAATTAACACCATGACCCCGATTTTATATTCAAAGTAAATGAGGTCCCGGGAAGAAGGGCTTCTGGATGTCATTACATGAGACAAGTTCAGTGATTAAGATGAATTACGCTTCCCCTGGCTCACATAGTGAAAGGTTCCTGTGTCTCTAAAATGGGAATAAAACCACCGGCCTTTTCTACTTTTCTCCTGTGAATGCGGCAAACTTGGAAGAGAGTTAAACCAGAAGAGCATATCAAGATGGTCATTTGACAGATTTTGACACTGGAAAAGGGTGTCAAAATGATTAGCACAAGATATCAGATTATCAAAAAATAATGATTAATGAACAAGCTCACACACACCCACACACACACACATATGCTCACACACCATAAAATCTATTTCCATAGATTAGCGTCTTCTAACTTGGCTCAGGATGTAGTGAGCCAGTCAGATCCTATCGAGGGGTGGCAGTGGGGTTTAGACTACAAATCAGCTGCAGAGTAGGTAGGACGTCTGTGGACAATCTAGAAAAGTATGCTAAGCTCTCTTTGCTTTTGCTACTGGCATACTTCTCTCTGGGGGTTCTGGAGGACATGCTTGCTATTAATCCTTGCAGAACCCTAGGCAGGTAGGCGACTGCTATTCTCCTCCCATTCCCAGATGAGGGAAAGCAAAGAACCAAACAACACTGAAGATTTGTCCAATGTGGTATAGAAATTCTATCTTAAAAAGTAGCCCGAGGTCCGATTCTTTATATGGAGGGATTAACATTGTCAGCGTTGTAGGTAGTTCTACAGCAAAGTGGGATTAGCAGACCCACAGGACATTGGAGGCCTTGGCCACAGTGGAGATTCAATGTTGGGGTTTCTCGGCAACCTTGTGGCCGTACCTACAGTAGGAAATAAAAGCCACTGGACAGGGTCTTAAGGTCTCAGTCCATTGTTTCTAGGGAGACCTAAACTCAGCCAGAGAAGCTGAGTGTTTTCACACCTCCTCACTCCTGTTCTCTTCACTTTGATCGTCTTCGAATTCATCATCCTACCAATCCCTGGGGAGAAGGGAAACATTCTGGCACTCTTTCAAAACTCTGCCTGGTCACATGGACTGAGAGATCTCCAGAAATACAACATGTACATTTGAAGAAGCCATTATCTCTGATCGGTCTTAAAGCCAGAGCTGTTCAACATGTGCAGAAAGAAAATAGCAACATAAACAGAGAGAGAAACAAAGATAGGAATTAACAAAAATCATCAGCCGAGCTGTAAACCCAAGCTGTGACTGGGGGGAGAGGCGAGCGAGGCTCAGACTGGGGGCTGGATTCAGCGTTGCAATAGTGAATTCACAGAATCTCATTCTTCTCGATTTCCTATTAATTTCCCTGTTCTATAGCTCTGATGGGGACTCTTTTATTGAAACATATATTCTTTATACAGCATATTATAAATCCTTATCTCCTCAGGAGCTGAGGCACAGTTAGGCATGGCATTGTGATTCCAGCCCCTTGATGGGGAACTTGGTCTAGACCAGCAGCATGGTGCGGTGTGAACTCCACCCCGGCTTTGCCAGGTGATTCATTTCATTTACCAGCTCTGCCCATCTGTGGCCTTGCAGAAGGTCCCCGGAGCCCAGCAGAGATGGCTCTGCAGTAGAGAGAAGTGATGCCACAGGACCAGAGCACTGCCAGCTCACTTCGATTGTGACCGAAAATCCCATTTCAGCTTAGGATGGCAAAGGCAAACAATTTAATGCGTTAACCTGCACTGACTCCTCACCCAGCTGCTTCCCATCTTGATTGAAGGGTAAGAAGGTTAATTATTCCCAGGTTCCTCTTCAGACTTCACAGACCATATCATGGCTGCTGGGGGTAGGAGGGGGGGCTGATCTGGCTAGACCCAGGCTTTAGGAGGACAGTAGTGGTAATGAATTTGGCAGCTGCTGCTGCTGGCTTTGATATCAGAAGAGTCAGTCATGAGGTCAAGCACGCATTTCCCCCATATTCAGAGACCAGGAGGACAAGGAGCAATGCTTCCTACCATTGCACAATGTGCTTTGGACAAGATGACCAACCCTGGCAGTGCAAGCCTCAGTAATGGACGGTCTCAGTAAGAGACCATATGTGGAATGAGCATCTTCTCCCCCACAGATCCAGCGCTGAGGGAAGACCACAGAGCTACAGTGGCTGGGAGTGTTTCCTGCCTCTGGGAATCAGCTCCAGACACTGTAAGAAGGTGAAGAGGACCAGCAGATGTCTAGGGGGAAGACAGAGTCCCTTTCGGTATCAGAAAATGGGAGCCACCCATGGGTAGGAGACTAGCCTTTCACCCATTGGCAGTTGTTGGAGAAGGAGCCTGAGAAAGGAAGAGGAGGGCTGGGGGGTGAAGTTTCTACTATACACTATCTCTACTCCTCTCCCCCTCCTAGCCCCTTCACCCCCTTGAGGACATCATCCTTAAAATATATTTCATTTCACAGCTGCATTATGGTACCACAAAATCCTGGGAATCCAATTTAAGAACAGATTACCTCCTCACTTACTTCATTTGAAGCAATTACATGTTAATTTTCATTGAAACCAGCCTAATGCATACCAATCTGATGCTGCAATCTCATTTGAATACTTAAGGGAACATCTACTGGGTTGGGGGCTCCAGAGATTTATATTTAAAGGGCCACTTCATCCTTCTTTTCATTGGTGGGCTCTCATCTATTCTGGGCCCCTCCCTCTGTTCCTCAGGAGGGCAGTTTTCCCATGGTGAAGGAAGAGTGAATCAGCTTCTCCAAACTGCAAGGAGCTGTGCTGTAGAGGAAGCCCACGTTCTTGGGGTTTCTATCTTTTCTCTGCCATTTTTGCCCTGTGTGCATGTGATCGTGAGGAAAACACCCCCACCTTGTTTTGTCTTCCTGGCAAAGTCAAGATTCATTCTCTGCAACCTGCAAGGGAGAAGGGGGAATGGCGATACCAAGCCCCAGCCTTTTCTCAGCCTCGATCTACACTCTCAATCTACTATGATCGCAAATTGTCGATTACTACATATTGTATTCCCAGCCGTTCACCTAAGGAGGAAATAGCTTTCTAGACAAACCCCGTGCATTGATATGAACCACTGGTAATTAATAATACTCAGGGACTTTGAAATCAGCCGGTCTTTTAGTTTTAGAATGGGAGGGTTTTGTTTTGTTTTGTTTTAAAGGCTTGTCTGCTTAGCTTATGCGTTTAAACTAGAGAAATTCATGTTTGAAGCTACAATTTAATTAGACTGTAAGACTGTAAAGGACCCTGACACCATTGTGAAGATGCAGGATCAATGTGTTTTATATTATGCTGTAATTAATCTACACTGACATGGAGGCAGACAGATGGGAGTGATAAGACTGATTTAACTCAAGATAGTTCAGAGTTGGTGGGTCCAAAACAGCCCAAGTGCTCCTCCTGTTTCAAGTTAGGTACTTGGGGTATATGGAGACGCGGAAGGAGCTAGACAGATACCTATGACTATTGGCTAAACTTGGCCCTGAAGTAGGAGAGTTGTCTAAAGTACATATTATTCTGTAAAATGCATATTTATTGAGCCCCCACTGTGTGCCTACTCTTTTTTATTTTTAAGATTTTATTTATTTATTTGACAAAGAGAGAGAGAGAGAGCACAAGTAGGCAGAGTGGCAGGCAGAGGGAGAGGGAGAAGCAGGCTCTCCGATGAGCAGGGAGCCCGATGCGGGGCTTGATCCCAGGACCCTGGGATCATGACCTGAGCCGAAGGCAGCTGCCTAACCAACTGAGCCACCCAGGAGCCCCCGTGTGCCTGTTCTTAGAGCCAGGAATAGATCGGTGAAATAAGAAAGAAATGACAGAGGCCCTGTTCTCCTGGTACTTACACAAAAACCAAAATAAGCAAATACATCCAATGATAAATGCGACGGAGAAAAATAAGTGAGGGTAAGGAGGATAGGAAATGTGGACGGTGGTAGTATTTTACTATTTTAGTGTGATTGCATCACATCAGCCAAGCTGATTAGAGCCTGTTGCCTTTGGGATTTTCTTCCTGGGAGGAACCAAAGGACTTAGCATGATGATTTCTTCAGTATTAATTACACTAACGATGGTAATGCTTTATGTATCAGGGCATTTTAAAGCCCCTTGCCAAATCAGAGCCCTCCACTTTGCCAGTAATGACTTGTCACTCTTTCCACCATCAGAAGCCGCAAAAGCCAAAGGATCATCTGTGATAAGGCCGGTAAGACAGAAGACCAGGAGGCACACACAGACTGGGGAGAAGGGTCCCCACTCCTAACCCCTAGTTTGAAGCCTGACATACCTTTCTAACCTTTTCAATCTCAACAACAGAAAGAAAAAAACCATGCTTCTTTCCCTTATAGAAAGCTTGGCAAATACGCTTTTTGTCTTCATGTAGCAAGACTGAATACCATTTGCATTGCTAGAGGGTTTACTAGAATGGAAGAATATAGTTGAAATACAAAGAAATGATAATTTTAAAAGAACCCTCTTGATTTCTAATAGAAATTTTCTAATGCAGAATTTGAAATGAATGTGAGTCACTCAGGAACTCTGGACTTCTATGACTGGTGGGGGCTGGGGAGATTTGCCTTGATCCATCGATGCCAGGAAATAGTCTCACCCCTTGAGAAAATACGAGCATAAGCTCTGTATTGTCCCCTGTGGACATCTGTCCCTTTCACTCTCCTTTAACATTGGCTCCCCATGGCATTTTTCTTTCTTCTCTTAGACCTGTCATTCATTCATTCACAGTATTTTAATTAACTGCAATACTTTTCATCTTTACATCTACAATGGATGTTGGCACCAGGGAAAGGCTCTAGCCTTTTGTCTTTTACATGTAGTAAAGAAAGGTCCATAACTCTGTCATCCTCAGCCGAGTTCTTGCTGATCTTACTAACAACTACTTGCCTATCATAATCAGCCCAACCACAGTATTCACTCATGCAGTACCTCCCTGTGCCCAGGTGTCTGTGGTATAAGAATCAGTCCTCACCTTAAAGGAGCTCCAATGACAGTCAGGACACAATGGGGGGGACAGCAATGAGGGCAGTATGTGCAGGACACTGGGAGTCCAGTGAAGAGGCTCGGCCATCCACACATCTGTTCTCCTGTTCATTTCCTGTTCTCCTCTACTCCACTCTGTATCCAGAGAACCACACCTCCTGTGTTTTCCAGGCTTCCTGGGCCTCAGGCTTCAGCATTGGCTGGGTCAGTGGCAGGGCGGGAGGGGGCAGAAGGCACCCTCCTCTTCTATTTGGATGGTATCAAAGCCAGTGGCTGTGATCAACTCCTCATAGGCTCCAGCTCCTCCCTGCAGGGATAGCTTTTGCTTGCCGGGCCCCCAAGCTCAAGCTAGTGCCACATCCTACATGCCTCCGTCCCTGGAGAAACATGTGGATGGGGATGAAGATAGTATAACCTGTGCTTGTTTAATCTTTTGGTTGCCTGTCCATTCCCTCATTGGTTCCTGGCTCTCCCATCACCTTCCTCTCCTGTGTGGCCAAGTATGTCTATTGATACGCAGAGAGTGGTTTCTGGCTGGTAGAGGCACCTGATCCAGGCTGAGGAGGAGAAGAAAATGCCCATGGAGTAAGCAGAGAGACCCACACCTGCCCAAGCTGAATTTGAGGAAGCTGTAGCTGCAAGCCAAGGATGAAGGGAGGGTGGGGAGCAGATAGCAGCAGGAGGATTAGCATGTTTACAGGCATTTTTAGGTTGTTTTGCTTATTCGTACACAACTGCAATAGAGTACCCTCACTGATCTAGAGGTGGTGAAGGTGCTGAGCTCAATCACCTTTGCTATGCAGTATTTGTAATGGTCTGCATTTCCAGACTCCCAGAAGGCTTGAGTGCTAATCAATGAAGGGACAGGAATGCAAAATCATCGTTTTGTAAATTAAGTAAACATTAGAACAACAAGGGCAAGTGGTCAGGGAACACTAAGTCATGGCATTTAGCACAGATCTTGGGCCCGGGGCTGGCTTCCTAGGCTCCCTGTGTGGCACAGTTACCAAGTGTGGTGGAATGTCACTGAGTCCAGACGATGATTATGCCTCTCCTTACAAAACCAGTCTGCCTACTCCTTCAGAAACCCCTTCTTTTTTTTTTTTTTTTTTATTAAAAGATTTTATTTATTTTTTTGAGACAGAGAGAATGAGAGACAGAGAACATGAGAGGGAGGAGGGTCAGAGGGAGAAGCAGACTCCCTGCCGAGCAGGGAGCCCGATGCGGGACTCGATCCCGGGACTCCAGGATCATGACCTGAGCTGAAGGCAGTCGCTTAACCAACTGAGCCACCCAGGCGCCCCAGAAACCCCTTCTTGACATCTGTATAGGAAAAGTTATGGATGTCCACTCTTTTACCTACAGGATGATACAACACAAAGTTATCAGCAGAAGAGTTGACAAACGTTAGGTTAAAAGATCACTGTGCACCTGATGAGGGACGTTTTGGACTAATAAGGTATTCAGAATGTCCCACTGACGGTTTTCAATTAGGGGCTGCAGATCATTACTGTATGACCTTGAGCAAGTCAGACCACCTTCCTGGACTTAGGTTTCCTTATCTTAAGAAGGCTGAACTAGAGGCCCACCAAGATCCTTCCCTTGCCACTTACCTACTCTTGTAGTTTGTTTAGAGAGCCAACTTGGAGTCCCCATTCTTTTCTTCCCTGCCCTACAGAATTAGGACTGTATCACATGCAGAGCAGATGGAAATGCAGAGTGTATGGGGGGAGCAGGAAAGGGAAGAGGGCAGCAGTGAGTCGGTAAGACATGTTTTTTTATATGGGTGACACCATTATTTCTGAAAAAAAACAATATTACCTCTTCAAAAGTGGTTTAATTATGGTAATTGGAAAAAGGCAGCAAACCAAGGGCCCTGCCTGTCCCTCTCGTGGTGGCCCAGGAAGGGGCGTGTGCTAGGGAGGCACTGGGGATGCGGGGCCTCATGCATGAAAAGCTTTTGCAGGGGCAGAAATGCATTTAAAGCCGTACTCAGCTCTCCCTACAGGAAGCCAACTGCCTTGACAGACCTTGTACGCCCCTTGCTCTTTATTTTAAACACATTTTTAGATGTCATGTCTAAAGCAAGATAAGACCTTTTCAATAACATCCCATATTTACACTTCCTTTATTTTTTTTTAAACAAAAGCTTGTGTCTGAATGGAAACACATCTTCAAAGGATGCCTTTTAGGGAATCCATGGGACAGAGAAAAATGTGTTGATGATGAAATAAGTTCAACTGTACAGTATGAAAAAAAAATATTCCTGCCCAGAGATGAGAGAATGACACGAGATGGGAAAAAAGGCTTGGGGCCTGCGAGGAAGGCCACAGCCGTGGATAAATCGGGTAATCAGGCTGGAGCTGTCATGAATGGGGCTGAAGTCTTGTGCCTGATGCTTCCTTCAGATTCCTCTCCTGTCTCCAGCATCACCAGCTCTTTGTCTAGTCATTCCCAGGAATGACAAGTCAATGAACCCAAAGGAGTGCATAGGGAGTTCCTTCAAAATACAACTGCACTCTGCAAAGAGGCCGCTGAAGTGACTTGGGGGCGTCTATATTTACTGCCTCTCGATCGCTCCCAGATCAGATTGCCTTCACTGACAGCCCACAACACCACGCTCTTAACTGGGGCAGGGTGTACCATCGGGGAGGGGGCGGTGGGGGTGGCCGAGGAGGCCTGCGTCCTGCCTCTCCTGGATGGAGGTCACAGCTCCCTGGGATCCCGGCTGGGGGATGAGCATGCAAGGCAGGGAACCCAGGGCCCGCCTGAGCCTTCTGGGCTCCCATCCTCACTCCAGCAAACACTTGTTTTGATCAGGAGGGTACAGGGATCTGAATGAGACACAGAGGGAAAATTTGTACTTGGTGCACATGGGCTGGCTTTGAGATGAGGAGAATTCAGGTCATGATGTGGAGTTAAGATAGCTTTCCTCTTTGTGATCTGTGGATGAAAATACTATTTAAATGCAAATACAGAGGCATTTATTACAACTGTGGTTATGATTCCAGTTATTTAAAAAGCAAGTCATCGGTTGAATTTCTTACCAACCACCCAGGTGAAGTGCCTTGGTGAGGTCGGCAGACGCTGCAGTGCCAGGGGACACAGCAAGGGGGGAGCCCCCTCTTACCCTTAACTCCCTCAAGGTAATCAGGCACTTTGCATAATGTAAACAAGCAAGAACATACTTTGAGGGAGGGGCACATAAACAATAACTAGGAGAGGGTGACAGGGAGGAGGAGCTTTCAAGATCTCTACTAGGGGAACCTTTCTTTCTAAAAACATAAAAAAAGATGGTCCCGTAGGCCCTGCAGGAATTCAAGCACCTTCCAAAGCTTTTCTGGAGGTGGCAAGAACCCCTCTGGCTGTTTCCCCAACTGTGATCAAGGACCATTATCTTTGCCCACTTTAAACTAAGAAAATAGAGTTGTTATTGTTTTCATTCAAAGCCAGCCTGAACAGAAGCCCTGGGATGTGGGCAGGTGGGCAGTCCCTTCCCCTAACTGGGAGATGGCGGGCCCTAATGTGTGTGCATGTGGAGGAAACAAGGGTCTCAGTAAATGTTTATTAAGGACAAAGCAGACATCCAGGGCTCTGATGAGCCCTCTGAAGGCCCAGGGAGCAGGTTCTGATGCAGGGATGCGCTGGGGGCCAGCACCAGTCTTGCCTACATAGTACTTAGCCACACATGTACTCCCAATGGAAGTCCGGTTTTCATGATGTTGACTCGGCGGGCCATGCTCCATGCCAAGATTAAACATCATTTTCTATCAATTCAGAGAAACTCAAGGGATTTTCTAAGAAGCCCCATTATTTACTAAGTGAATGGTTTTTGAAAAAAAAAGGCTTTTTTTTTTTTTTGGCTTTCTTCTTTTGTACTTTAACCCCCAATAGGTTATCTGTACCCTTCTACACGACTTGCCACATATAGTGAGGCTAAATGTTCCGGGATACTGGTTTCTTTCATTTATCATTCAATGCCTTATAGTGGATAGAAGAAGTGATGCAAGACTTCTTCAATTGTGGTCTGTTTAAGATGCATCCATCTGCATAGCACCGTCTCTAGGTGCAAACTAGAATGCGCCTCATAAAGAAGGCCATGCATTGGGAGACGAGGAAGGAGGGAGGGCAGGAATAGCTTGGCCCTCATTCCAGACAATTGGGGAAGCAAAATGAGAGGGAAGGAGTGACCTTCTGTTCTGTGGTACAGCAGCCACTTGCAATCTGAGTCATTTCTAGCCTTGGTTGAGAAAAGTAAAGTTTCCCCCTTCCATTGCCAAAATGCTTATGTTAGAATCAGACTGGTTTCCTTCTGCCTCAAGCACGAATCGCTGACAGTCTCACCAGCAAATGTCAACTAGTGCTGCAGGGTTTTTATTAACAATTCTGATTATGGAGACAGGCTTCAATCCCAGTTGGTGTTGACCAGCTGGGAAACATGTGTTCTATTTGACCTACTGAAGAATTGAGATAAATAAAGATTTATCCAATGGAATAAATCCGAAGCCTAGTGCTTATTTTTCCTTAGTTGACTTGGATGTTTGAGGCATCCACAACTCTTTTCAGAAGGTCAGGTCCTTAAATTGTCACTGATATCCCTAAGGGTTCCCACCTTACATACAGAAGACTGTGGGACTGAGAGGCTCTGGGCTTGCTGAAAGCTGCCGAGGACTGTAGCATTATGGATTAAACATCACTTCCCCATGTCCACCCTGTGTTTCAATCTCTGGACTGCATTGAAACCATATTCATATTTAAGCTTATCAGAAAATAACCCAGGATGACATGTTCCTTCTGTTCACTTAACCTGTTCTAACAAATTTGAGGTTTGAAGTTCTTTAGCCCAAATTTTTCCCCAAAAAAGAGACAGAAAGGGAAAAAAAAGTCAGATCAAAAACTTTGGATTGATAGATACATGTATAAGTGTGTATACACACACACACACACACACGTGGAAATCTTTGGAAACTTCCTGCCATACATATTGCCACAAAAGAGACTAGCTTAGGGCGCCTGGGTGGCTCAGTTGGTTAAGCGACTGCCTTCGACTCAGGTCATGATCCTGGAGTCCCGGGATCGAGTCCCACATCGGGCTCCCTGCTCAGTGGGGAGTCTGCTTCTCCCTCTGACCCTCCCCCCTCTCCTCTCTCTCTCTCATTCTCTCTCTCGCAAATAAATAAATAAAATCTTTAAAAAAAAAAAGAGACTAGCTTATTCTATTTCAAACTGAGAGTAAACTTTGAAGCATATTTCCACTTCTCTTGGAGCATAAAATGAGAATTCCACATCCTACTTTTCCTCTTTAGGAAGAGGACATGAGAATATATTCTCTATGAAGACAGAAGTTCAAGAAACAATTCTATGTTTACTCATTTAAGTCTTGTAAATATATCCAGAAATAATAGTATGTTTTAATGTAATTTTCAAATTTAAAAAATGCCTCTTTCCTTAAATTACTTCTTGTCACAAAATTCCGACTACGCGGGAATATGATTAAAAGCATTTGCAGTGAAGCCATTTAGCTAAAAATGAAAAAGGCATTAAGGCTCATGCCACCAGCAGCTACAATATAAGGAATGTACTTAGTGCATGCCTACCGTCCCCTCGCTCACACTTCAGCCACAGGCTGACAATTCAGCTCTCCAGAGAGGTAATTGTCCTTGATAGAGATAAGGCATATAGCAACACTGAAGAGGATATTATTTCTCAAGTTTGTCCATCTTAGGAAAACCAAAATTACGGACAGAGGAGTTTGTTATTCCTTTATTCGATCATTCATTCACTTTGTCAACAAATACTCGTTGGCGCTGAGCTGGAGCCAAGCAGTTCTAGGCACTAGGATACAGCACAGAAAAGACAGGACACCTCTCCTACTGGTCGGAAGAGAGAGATGCTAGAACAATGTACCAGTTTATTTCAGAGAGCAGTGTATCCTCTGAAGACCACACACAGGGCAAGGGACTAGAAAATGATAAGAAAATCAGGCGGTGGATGGGGAGTGTTTTACTTTCATGGAAGTCCATTTTGAGGAGGCAGTACTGGTCCTGCAATTGGAATAGTGGGAGGGAGCCAGCCAAGTGCAGATCTGGGGGAGAGGGAAGGGAAGAACAGGGCAAAGGTGTGAGAAAGGAGAGAATCTGGTGTGGCTCAAGAACAGAGGGAAGACCAGTGTGTTCAGGCCAAATGGGCCCAGCTGAACAGAGAGGCTTGAGGTAAGGATGAAGGTAGGCAGCAGCTCCTATAGGTCTTGATACCTCGATCAGGAGATTGGATTTTAAGTGTAAAGAGTTTGGTCTGAAGGGTTCTAGGCCAAAAAGCTAAGTGACTTGATTTATGTTTTAAAAAGATGTTTTGACTTCCTTCTAGAGGACAGAGTGTCAAGGGAAGAGCAAGAGAGCAGGAGGGATGTTAGGAAGCTCGTGTATTTATTATTTTTTTACAGTAATGGCTTTAAACAGAGGCTGTGGAGATACAGATCAAAGTGTGGAGTAGGGATGTATTTTGGAAATACACTCAACAAAACCCGTGCATGGATTGGAGATAGGCATGACAGAGGAATAACATTCGACTTCTACCTTTTGTTCTGAGCAACACAGTGGAAGATGCCATTTGTTATGAGATGGAGTAGGCCTGATTAACAAGCTTCGGGGGAAAAATCAGTCATTCTGTTTGAGACATGTGCATGTAATAGTCTATTAGAATCACCCCTTAAAATCACAATCAGCAGAATCATCATATGTTTGCATGGGACTGTCCATCAAGTCGTTCCCAGAAGTTTGGAGATGTGGAAGCAATGATGTAAATTTATGAAAGAGATCCTGAGAGTATATGTGAAAAAGGGGTAGAGTAAGATGATATAAGGGGCCAAGCAAGGTTCAGGGGAGTAGGACAGAGAAAGCCAGGGGAGTGGTGTGTTGTGGAAATTAAGAAAATTAAGAACAATGAGAATGTGTTGTGGATCTTTAACTCTTGAAAAAAATATAGAGCTTTTATTTTATTTATTTTATTTTATTAACTACCATTCTATGTTGTCACAATGTAGAGGACAGGAATGCCTCAGGTGTCATAAATCGTTGGGACAAGTTAGTTTTGTGTCTCGGACTCCAGCTGGAATTAGAAGGGGGAGTCTGTGTAGGGCCTGTCTACAGTCATGATAACTGTTTACCTCTCCTTTGGCCAAGAGGTAATATTTGTGAGTACGGGTCTCTATTCTAGCCACAGGGACTGATACAGTGCCCGCCAAATTAATAGTTGTTGAGTAAATAAATGCATACATTTGGGAGTTTGGCCTGCCTTTCGTGGATTTTTTATAAAAGGTTTCCTTAACTCAGAAAGTCACTCAGTTTATTCTCAAGACTTCACAAAGACCTGCGCTAAAATAATCCAGATGCATCTCCTCCCCTAACCCAGTTGTAAATATTTATGGATGAGCTATCACGGACAACATCCCAGAATGAAGCATCCCACTGAACCCCCCCACCTTTTGACTTATCACAGGGAAGCAGCAAAAAGCCATCAAACACACAGGAGGTACTACCGACACGTTTGAGAAGGGATGCTGTGAATGTCTAAGATTTATTATCACGATCCACTTGGCTCTGGACTTTTAACATTTTAAACAAACTCAGACAGAGCCGAGTTGGTTTAAACCCTCTGCAGACAGCTTATAGGTGAGCTATGGGCACAGACAGATGGGACACTGGAGAGAGGAAGCTGCACAAATGCCAAGTGGCCAGAGCACTGGCCAACCTGGACACCTTCTGCTGGGTACTTTTGTTTACTAATCTCCTGTTCTTGGCAGCTCCTTCAGTGTGGTCACATGGCTTCTCCACACGGGGCTGCTTAATTGCTGCCAGTGGATAGTTTGACCCTTTTCATCCAGATGGCTCAAATCTCTCCAGCATTGACGATCCTGACACTCTCCCGGATGAAGCCCAGTTGCCTCATTACTTCTGAACAGGGCCCCTATAAAGAACTCCCCAGTGATTACCATCTTGGAAAAGTGAAGTTGAACACTCCAGCAAAGGAAAACAAAGGAAAAAGAGGGTGGGAAGACAGCAAGCACTGTTGGGTATCACGCCCCAACCCCTTTCATTTCTGGAATATGCATGTGTTTATTTATAACTCAACATTCAAACTAATTATTAGCTGAAGGCTTTCAAGTAAAAATGTAGGTCAAGCAATATTAGATGGGATAATGGCAATTGTTTCAGCTTCAGGGAACATGTAAGTAATTGAAACTCACTATTTCACTGACTTATTACAGGCCAACATCCACCCTATTAGCCATTGAGCACATGCTCCCAGACCACCCTCAAACCGACTGGCTTCTAGATTCCTGTGCTGAGGAGGGGCTGGGTGTAGAGCGGGGACTTTGCAGGTTGGTAGAGCCAGGCACTCTACCCCTACCCCCTTTCAGAGCACATAGAGATGCCACTAGAACTCTCCCTCTTCCTCTGTCTCAAAAATATCTTTAAGAAAAGGAGAAAGACTGAAGCAAATAATACATTATATATTAAAAAAAAAAAAAGAAGAAGATAGCAGGAGGGGAAGAATGAAGGGGGGATATCGGAGGAGGCGATGAACCATGAGAGACTATGGACTCTGAAAAACTGAGGGTTCTAGAGGGGAGGGGGTGGGGGATGGTTTAGCCTGGTGATGGGTATTAAAGAGGGCACGTTCTGCATGGAGCACTGGGTGTTCTATGCAAACAATGAATCATGGAACACTACATCAATAACTAATGATGTAAAATATGGTGATTAACATAACATAATAATAAAAAAAAAAAGAAAAGGAGAAAGAGCTGGGTATGGTGGACGTGGGCCCAAAGCCAGTGGCACCCGGCATGAAGCACTCAGTGGCCAGCCCATCAAGGCTGTGTGAGGACAGAAGCCTGAAGGGCCGGCCAGCCAACCAGAGAAAAGTCAAACCACCCATCACCACCACCCCCCCCAACACCTAGGTGCTAGAGGAGTCAACTCATGATAATTAGGGACAATTAACCATGTGATCAGGCTGCTACAGGCCCCTTAGCCTTGTTCTGAGCCTGCAAATTTAGGATGAAAGCTTCTCTGCTGGATCCCTTGGCTTGTTTCTTCTTATTCTGTTTTGTTACCTTCCACTCTTCTTTCTTAATAAGGCTTTCCACCTGCCCCTCTCTGCTGCTCTTCCTTCTCCCCCTACTTCCTCACAATCTGGTTGTTACTCTGCTCCTTTCCCTTTCTCTTCATTTTCCCTGCTTTTTTCCTAAGAGATAATTGTTAATAGTTCTTTTCTGCACTAATACAAATGGGTTTCTGCTCTAACAGTATATATTAAATTAATAAGCAGACACATTTATTTATTCTGAATTTATAGCATCTCCCTCCCTTGGGAGTTTCTATGTTCCAAGTTGCCATTCATCCTCACTAAATGGGGTGCATCTTCAAGAAATTGCATTACATCTTAAACTCTGCTCAGACCCCTGGTCCCAAATCATGCTCCTTCCACAGCGCTGGCTTAGAGCCTTGGCTGAGTCCTGCCAGGTGCTACTGGTGGGAAGGTGACAGGAATCTGGGTCAGATGGGGGTAACCTGACCATGGAGGAACTGGAGGGATTTTTCATGGTGAGAGGAGGAGAGACACAAGTAAACCACCACAGTAAGTCTTCCTCATGTGACTTCAAGTTTGTTCCCTTCGTCTGACTTCTCATGAAATTGATTTTTAAAGAGCTAGAGTAGTTTCATATCATGTACGCTTTTATCAAATGTTTATTGTCGGAAAAAAAAAAATAGATGAATGGGAAGGAAGGAAGAAATGAAGGGAAACAAAGAAGGAAGGGGAGAAGGAAAGAAGAAAGGAAGGAGGGAGAAAGGACATTATCACAAAATGTCTTCACTCAGAAACGTCTACTATAAACACGTGGTGCTCAAGGGTGGAGCAAGATGGCAGAGGAGTAGGAGACCTGGATTTCGTCTCCTCTCAGGAATTCAGCTGGATAGGGATCAAACCATTCTGAACACCTACAAACCCAACAGGAGATCGAAGAAAGGAAGAGCAACAACTCTCTCATCAGAAAAGCGACCACTTTCTGGAAGGTAGGACGTGCGGAGAAGTGAATCCGAGGCGATATTCGGGAGGATAGACGGCGGGGGAGGGGCCTCCGTTGGCCGCTTCTGGCAAGTGATAGAGCCGCGGAGCACAAAATCGGAACTTTTAAAAGTCTGCTCCGCCGAGGGACGTCACTCTGGTGGCTAAGCGGGGGGTGGAACCCTCCGGGACAGTGTGGTCTCAGGACCCTCGGGGTCACAGAAAGACCGGGGGTGCCTGAGGGTGGCAGAGCTCCCAGGTATCAGAGCCGGGAAGCCGGCTGCAGAGGCGGAGCCCAGGCGCGGGCTCTCAGCTCGGGGTGGCCATAAACCGTGATCCGCGGCTCAGTGGGGCCACTGCTCCTCCAGCAGGGACCCAACAAGCGGCAGATCCGGGGAGACTCACCTTCCTCCCCCGGGAGGAGCCGCGCGGGAGTGCACCGCAGGGATCTGCCGGGTTTGGAGACTCCACCCGGGGTCGGGTGCCAGAGATAGAGGAGCGCGGTCGCAGGCCGGGTGAGCACGGAGTGCGGCCGGAGACCGGGGAGACGGGAGTGACTGACGGCTTTTCTCTGGGGGCTCACTGAGGAGCAGGGCCCCAAGTTCTTGGCTCCTCTGGGGCAGAAATTGGGAGGCCGCCATTTTCACTCTCCGCCTCCAAAGCTGTACGGAAAGCTCGCAGGGAACAAAAGCCCCGGAGAGCAAACCCAAGCAGATTACTTAGCCGGGACCGGGCAAGGGCGGGGCAGTTCCGCCTCTGGCAGAGACATTTGGAAACCACGGCAACAGGCCCCTCCCCAGAAGATCAGCGAGAACAGCCAGCCAAGACCAAGTTTACCTATCAATGAGAACGGCAGAACTCCAGCGCTAGGGGACTACTGCACATAGAATTCATGGCTTGTTTACCATGATTCTTTAGTCTTTCAAAGTTATTTTTTTTTTAACTGTCTTTATTTCTTTTTGAATTTTTCTTTTTCCCTTTTTCAAGGAACATCTTATCAATCCCTTTTTAAAAAAAAATTTTTTTATTTTTCATTTTTAGAGTCATATTCTATCCCTTCATAGTAGTTACCCGTATTTTTGGCATATATATAGAAGTTGTTCTCTCTTTAAAATTTTGAGATAGTTTCTTCTAACAGATCAAACTACACCCTAAATCTCTAGTATATGTTTTTTTTTTCTACTCCCCTGCCTGATCACATTCTCTCCCTTTTTTTTTTTTATTTTTTAAATCCTCTTCTTTCTTTTTTCAAACAACTTCTTATCAATTCCTTTTATAATATTTTTTATAATTTCCATCTTTACAGTCATATTCCATCCCTGCATCATATCAACCCTTATTTTTGTACATACATAAGTTTTTCTTTCTTTAAAATTTTGGGAGGCACTTTCTTCTAACAGACCAAACTACACCCCAAATCTAGTGTATGGCACTGATCTATATACCAGCCTGATCATATTTGATCACATTCTGGTTTTTTTGTTGTTGTTGTTTTGTTTTGTTCTGTTTTTGTTTGTTTTTATCTTTATCTTTTTCTTTTTCTTTTTTTCCTTTTCTTTTTTCTCTCTTTCCCTTTCTTTTCCCACTGTTTCAGGTCTTTTCTGATTTGTTTAGAGTATATTTTCTGGGGACGTTGTTACTCTGTTAGCATTTTGCTCTCTCATTAATCTATTCTCCTCTGCACAAAATGACAAGACGGAAAAAATCACCTCAACAAAAGGAACAAGAGGTAGTACCGACTGCCAGGGACCTAGGTACTCAATACGGACATTAGTATGATGTAAGATCTAGAGTTCAGAATCATCACTTTAAAGATACTAGCTGGGCTTGAGAAAAGCATGGAAGTTATTAGAGAAACCCTTTCTGGAGAAGTAAAAGAACTAAAATCTAACCAAGTTGAAATCAAAAAGGCTATTAATGAGGTGCAATCAAATATGGGGGCACTAACTGCTAGGATAAATGAGGCAGAAGAGAGAATCAGTGATATAGAAGACCAAAAAATGGAAAATAAAGAAGCTGAGAAAAAGAGAGATAAACAACTACTGGATCACGAGGGCAGAATTCGAGAGATAAGCGATACCATAAGACGAAACAACATTAGAATAATTGGGATCCCAGAAGAAGAAGAAAGAGAGAGAGGGGCAGAAGGTATACTGGAGCAAATTATAGCAGAGAACTTCCCTGATTTGGGGAAGGAAACAGGCATCAAAATCCAGGAAGCACAGAGAACCCCTCTCAAAATCAATAAAAATAGGTCAACACCCCGACATCTAATAGTAAAACTCACGAGTCTCAGAGACAAAGAGAAAATCCTGAAAGCAGCTCGGGAGAAGAGATATGTAACCTACAAGGGTAGAAACATTAGATTGGCAACAGACCTATCCACAGAGACCTGGCAGGCCAGAAAGGACTGGCAGGATATATTCAGAGCACTAAATGAGAAAAATATGCAGCCAAGAATACTCTATCCAGCTAGGCTGTCACTGAAAATTGAAGGAGAGATAAAAAGCTTCCAGGACAAACAAAAACTAAAGGAATTTCCAAACACAAAACCAGCCCTACAGGAAATCTTGAAAGGGGTCCTCTAAGCAAAGAGAGACCCTAAAAGCAACATAGACCAGAAAGGAACACAGACAATATACAGTAACAGTCACCTTACATGCAATACAATGGCACTAAATTCCTATCTTTCAATAGTTACCCTGAAAGTAAATGGGCTAAATGCCCCAATCAAAAGACACAGGCTATCAGAGTGGATTAAAAAACAAGACCCATCCATATGCTGTCTGCACGAGACTCATTTCAGACCCAAAGACACCCCCAGATTGAAAGTGAGGGGGTGGAAAACCATTTACCATGCTAATGGACACCAAAAGAAAGCTGGGGTGGCAATCCTTATATCAGACAAATTAGATTTTAAACAAAAGACAGTAATAAGAGATGAGGAAGGACACTATATCTTACTTAAAGGGTCTATCCAACAAGAAGATCTAACAATTATAAATATCTATGCCCCTAACATGGGAGCAGCCAATTATATAAGGCAATTAATAACAAAAGCAAAGAAACATATCGACAACAATACAATAATAGTGGGGGACTTTAACACCCCCCTCACTGAAATGGACAGATCGTCTAAGCAAAAGATCAACAAGGAAATAAAGACTTTAAATGACACTGCACCAAATGGACTTCACAGAAATATTCAGAACATTCCATCCCAAAGCAACGGAATACACATTCTTCTCTAGTGTCCATGGAACATTTTCCAGAATAGACCACATCCTAGGTCATAAATCAGGTCTCAACTGGTACCAAAAGATTGGGATCATTCCCTGCCTATTTTCAGACCACGATGCTTTGAAACTAGAACTCAATCACAAGAGGAAAGTCGGAAAGAACTCAAATACATGGAGGCTAAAGAGCATCCTACTGAAGAATGAATGGGTCAACCAGGAAATTAAAGAAGAATTTAAGAAATTCATAGAAACCAATGAAAATGAAAACACAACTATTCAAAATCTTTGGGATGCAGCAAAGGCAGTCCTAAGAGGAAAGTATATAGCAATACAAGCCTTTCTCAAGAAACAAGAAAGGTCTCAAGTACACAACCTAACCCTCCACCTAAAGGAGCTGGAGAAAGAACGGCAAATAAAGCCTAAACCCAGCAGGAGAAGAGAAATAATAAAGATCAGAGCAGAAATCAATGAAATAGAAACTAAAATAACAGTAGAACAGATCAACGAAACTAGGAGCTTGTTCTTTGAAAGAATTAACAAGATTGATAAACTCCTGGACAGACTTATCAAAAAGAAAAGAGAAATGACCCAAATCAACAAAATCATGAATGAAAGAGGACAGATCACAACCAACACCAAAGAAATGCAAACAATTATAAGAACATATTATGAGCAACTATGCCAGCAAATTAGATAACCTGGAAGAAATGGATGCATTCCTAGAGATGTATCAACTACCAAAACTGAACCAGGAAGAAATAGAAAACCTGAACAGACCTATAACCACTAAGGAAATTGAAGCAGTCATCAAAAATCTCCCAAAAAACAAAAGCCCAGGGCCAGATGGCTTCCCAGGGGAATTCTATCAAACATTTCAAGAAGAATTAATACCTATTCTTCTGAAACTGTTCCAAAAAATAGAAATGGAAGGAAAACTTCCAAACTCATTTTATGAGGCCAGCATTACCTTGATCCCAAAACCAGACAAAGACCCCATCAAAAAGGAGAATTACAGACCAATATCCCTGATGAACATGGATGCAAAAATTCTCACCAAAATACTAGCCAATAGGATCCAACAGTACATTAAAAGGATTATTCACCATGACCCAGTGGGATTTATCCCTGGGCTGCAAGGTTGGTTCAACATCCGCAAATCAATCAATGTGATACAATACATTAACAAAAGAAAGAACAAGAATCATATGATCCTCTCAATAGATGCAGAAAAAGCATTTGACAAAGTACAGCATCCTTTCTTGATCAAAACTCTTCAGAGTATAGGGATAGAGGGTACATACCTCCATATCATAAAAGCCATCTATGAAAAACCTACAGCAAATATCATTCTCAATGGGGAAAAACTGAGAGCTTCCCCCCTAAGGTCAGGAACACGGAAGGGATGTCCACTATCACCACTGCTATTCAACATAGTATTGGAAGTCCTAGCCACAGCAATCAGACAACAAAAAGAAATAAAAGGCATCCAAATCGGCGAAGAAGTCAAACTCTCACTCTTTGCATATGATATGATACTTTATGTGGAAAACCCCAAAGACTCCACCCCAAAACTGCTAGAACTCATACAGGAATTCAGTAAAGTGGCAGGATATAAAATCAATGCACAGAAGTCAGTGGCATTCCTATACACCAACAACAAGACAGAAGAAAGAGAAATTAAGGAGTCGATCCCATTTACAATTGCACCCAAAACCATAAGATACCTAGGAATAAATCTAACCAAAGAGGCAAAGGATCTGCACTCAGAAAACTATAAAATACTCATGAAAGAAATTGAGGAAGACACAAAGAAATGGAAAAACGTTCCATGCTCATGGATTGGAAGAACAAATATTGTGAAGATGTCAATGCTACCTAGAGCAATCTACACATTCAATGCAATGTCCATCAAAATACCATCCACTTTTTTCAAAGAAATGGAACAAATAATCCTAAAATTTGTATGGAACCAGAAAAGACCCTGCATAGCCAGAGGAATATTGAAAAAGAAAAGCAAAGCTGGCGGCATCACAATTCCAGACTTCCAGCTCTATTACAAGGCTCTCATCATCAAGACAGCATGGTACTGGCACAAAAACAGACACATAGATCAATGGAACAGAATAGAGAGCCCAGAAAGGGACCCTCAACTCTATGGTCAACTAATCTTTGACAAAGCAGGAAAGAATGTCCAATGGAACAAAGACAGTCTTTTCAACAGATGGTGTTGGGAAAATTGGATAGCCACGTGCAGAAGAACGAAACTGGACGTTTTCCTTACACCACACACAAAAATAGACTCCAAATGGTTGAAGGACCTCAATGTCAGACAGGAGTCCATCAAAATCCTAGAGGAGAACACAGGCAGCAACCTCTTTGACCTCAGCTGAAGCAACTTCTTCCTAGAAACATCGCCAAAGGCAAGGGAAGCAAGGGCAAAAATGAACTATTGGGACTTCATCAAGATAAAAAGCTTTTGCAAAGCCAAGGAAACAGTCAACAAAACCAAAGACAACCGACAGAATGGGAGAAGATATTTGCAAATGACCTATCAGATAAAGGGCTAGTATCCAAAATCTATAAAGAACTCATCAAACTCAACACCCAAAGAACAAAGAATCCAATCAAGAAATGGGCAGAAGACATGAACAGACATTTTTCCAAAGAAGACATCCAGATGGCCAACAGACACATGAAAAAGTGCTCAACATCACTCGGCATCAGGGAAATCCAAATCAAAACCTCAATGAGATACCACCTCACACCAGTCAGAATGGCTAAAATTAACAAGTCAGGAAACGACAGATGTTGGCGGGGATGCGGAGAAAGGGGAACCCTCCTACACTGTTGGTGGGAATGCAAGCTGGTGCAGCCACTCTGGAAAACAGCATGGAGGTTCCTCAAAAAGTTGAAAATAGAGCTACCATATGATCCAGCAATTGCACTACTGGGTATTTACCCCAAAGATACAAAAGTAGGGATCCGAAAGGGTATGTGCACCCCGATGTTTATAGCAGCAATGTCCACAATAGCCAATCTGTGGAAAGAGCCAAGATGTCCATCGACAGATGAATGGATAAAGAAGATGCGGTATATATATATATACAATGGAATATTATGCAGCCATCAAAAGGAATGAAGTCTTGCCATTTGCAACAATGTGGATGGAACTGGAGGGTATTATGTTGAGCGAAATAAGTCAAACAGAGAAAGACATGTATTATATGACCTCACTGATATGAGGAATTCTTAATCTCAGGAAACAAACTGAGGGTTGCTGGAGTGGGGGGTAGGGTGCAAGGGAGGGGGTGACTGGGTAATAGACACTGGGGAGGGTATGTGCTCTGGTAAGCGCTGTGAATTGTGCAAGACTGTTGAATCTCAGATCTGTACCTCTGAAACAAATAATGCAATATATGTTAAGAAAAAAAAAAAGAAGAAGAAGGTAGCAGGAGGGGAAGAATGAAGGGGGGGAAATTGGAGGGGTAGACGAACCATGAGAGACGATGGACTCTGAAAAACAAACTGAGGGTTCTAGAGGGGATGGTGGTGGGAGGATGGGTTAGCCTGGTGATGGGTATTGAGGAGGGCACATTCTGCATGGAGCACTGGGTGTTATGCACAAACAATGAATCATGGAACACTCCATCTAAAACTAATGATGTAATGTATGGGGATTAACATAAGAATAAAAAAATTAAAATAAAAATAAAAAAACATGTGGTGCATATCCTTGCACAGGTTCCTAAATAGCATACATACACTTGTGTGTGTGTACATTATAGGCATGACATAAAATGGGATTGCATTATTAATAAACGGCATTCAAAGGCTCTGTGGGATGAGGATCTGCCCGTGAAGGGACACTAGCTTGGGTAAGGCAGGGAAATGCATGTATTGACTTCTAATGGGTATCAGGCTCTGTGCTAGCCTGCTTCAAGCCCCTTACCTTGTTTAACCTTCACACCAACCTGGAAAGAGGTGAGGAGACGAAATCTCAGAAAAATTAAACTGTCTTCCCTAAATTCACAAGCAGTCAGTGGTGTAGTCAGGACATGGGCCCAGGAAGCAAAATTTGAGTATTGACATTTCTTTCCAGGCTACAGTTCATGCATGTAGAAGCCACAGAAAACTTGGATGGAGAAAGAGAGTAGGTATGTTCCTTAATCTTTGCCACCCCTCGCCAGCCCTATATAACTTAACTGGGAGGAATGTAACAATAGTGTCTGAAGCTCATTTAATAGTTTTGCTTTAAGATGAATTAAGCAGACCAAGTGTACGAACATAAAAAGGCACGTCCACGTGCCTGCAAATATCAAAGCTCCTAAACTAGAGATTGCATTGGTAGTTACGTGCTCTCTGCAGCAACAAAATGTCCGAGATTAGAAATGCCAGCATAGTAGCAAAGGGAAAATTGGCTGTGCAGCTGAGAATCACATTCCTCTGTATGTTTTCCTTGAAGGCACAATGGACCCCAAAGACGGTAGAAGGGCCCGATTCCAATCTGGCAGGGAAGATGTGCCAATTGGTATCAGTCTGTCAAATCTGTCTTACAGAAGCCTGGATAGAGGCGGCTGAGGAGGAGGTGCTGTGTGTGCCCACGTGCATCTGAGGGTCACCTCCAGAAACATCTGCTGCTGATGTTCCACAATAGGCATGATGGGGATGAAATGAGGGCCAGCCCTGGCACTGTTTTGCTTTCTATGGGGCCAATTTGCATTGTAGATGCCACAGGCTCTCTGGGGCTCTCAGAAACATGTGGCCTTTACAGTCCAATTTGGCTCTGTTGTGCTCAGTAAGGGATGAGAGTTGTACTTAGTTTAATGCCTCAACACGAGGCATATGATGTGCATAGACACCTGTAAGGGGCCGGGCTGCTGTGCCAGGGATATGGGGAAGACAGGCTGCACACAGCTAGGCAGACTTGGGGATGAGGGGTTGGCTCTCAGCATGGAAGGCATGCTAGTCCATGAGGGCTCACTTGGACACCCGTGGAAACACCTGACACTTGTTCTCCTTAGGAAATGTCCTTCAGAAAAGTGACACTGATGGTGTGATCTTCACTGCAAAGTGGGACAGAGACAAATTCCATTAGGAAAGCCAGTGAGAGAGAACTCGTCGTTTCAATGTGTAGGCTGCCCAACTCTTTCACACTATGCAACCTACCCAGTCTGCAACACTGGATTCTTGGTGGTCAGAGAAATATACCTCGTTATTTCCTTAGCTGCAGAAGGGTCATTTCCCACGTCTTCTCTCCATCCTGAGAGTAAGTAAGGCTCTACCTAGCTCTGGTTCATGGTACAGCTCTAGGGCCCAGCACGTTACATGCACTAGGAACATACCCTGTTTGACACAGAAGAAGCACCAGCTCTCAGGGGTCCACTGATTCTCTTCATAGAGATACTTATTTCTAGTATTAAAACACACACACACACACACACACACATTCTGGGTACCTGGTGTTTTTCCTCGCATTGGGGATAGAACAAAGAAAAATACACAGTCCCTGTCCCCAAGGGGTTTACCTTCTATGAGATAGAGATGCATAAAAAAGAAAATGTATGCATATTCCACAAGAATCTCAGATGACAGAAAGAAGACATACTTAGAGTACTCTGGGGGCTAGAAGAAAGCTTCCTGAAAGAGATGCCATCTGAGCTCATTCCTGAGGGATGCGAAAGAATCGTCAAGGAGAAAACAGATAGAAAGGCTATGATAGGCAAAATTAACAACTGAGCAAAGACTCTGAGGTGCGAGAAAGGTGATAAGTAAGAAGAACTCTAGGCAGTTCTTTCCAGAGTGTGAAGTACCAACAGGGGTTGGGGGAGGGGGGATGGGACTTTGAGGTAAGGAGGGACCAGGTTATAGAAAGCTTTGTGTAACAAGCGTGCCTGGGTGGCTCAGTCAGTGAAGCATCTGACTCTTAGTTTCAGCTCAGGTCATGATCTCAGGGTCCTGAGAACGAGCCCCGCATTGGGTTCCTCTCTCATTGTGGAGTCTGCTTGTCCCTCTCCCTCTGTTCCTCCCCCCACTCATGCTCTCTGTCTCTAAAATAAATAAATAAAATCTTTTTAAAAAAAGCTTTGTGTGAAGAGAAACACTCAAAAGGAATAATAAAGTGTATTTTACATTAACCTACCTGCTGTCTGTATGGAGGGTTTTAGGATGGATGGCTGAGGTCAGTCAAGACGGGATAGGAGACAGGAGACCAGAGAGTAAGGGAAGAGCTAGTGAGGAATAGGACTCTATCACTGTTGATAGGGGGACAGAGCTAGAAAGACATAGCGGAGAGGAAATACAATTGGGATATCAAATTGGAAAAACTTGGTGAGAAATAAGAAGGTCTTGGGATTCTGGTCTGCATCAGATGGAACAAATTATGTGCATGGACACACACACACACACACAAACACACGGCTGGGTTCATCAGTCTAGCCGAAAAGGAGCTACTGACCACTGGCTCGGTGGCTTATCTTCATGTAGCTCCCACCTAATGGGAGGGGCAGTGTGCGGGGTCCCATCAGAGGAGCGGAAGGTCACGGGACCCAGGAATCCGGCCACAGGAGCATAGAGGAGGAGGCCGAGTGACGTCAGAGGTAGAACCCCACTTAGGAATGGTGGCTACTCTGCTGGTTCTGCTGGCCCTGAGGTTTCTTTTGTCTAAGTGAGCAGCCTCCTGTGGTGGAATGCAACTGGCGGGATCAATATTAAAATAAAATGTGGGGAGGGCAAGAGAGGAAGAAAACAGAAGCTCAAGTCCATAGAGGTAGGGAAGATTGATCAATGGCCTCAGGAACAATCCATACTAATTATGGTGATAAAAAGCTGTCAGTCAATACTCTGGATATTAAATTTCGTGGATTGGAGACAACAGGTCTGTTTTCCTTCCCCCCACCATTTTATTTATTGAAACACTCAGATACAAATGAGCATTCAGTGCTAAGATTACATTATTGTTTCACCTGCTTTGAACTGCAAATGCTTTGATAACTGGATTGAAAAAGCTGTCAAATTTCCTTCTGTAGTTTCTATGCAGACGTCTTCCTTCAGCATCGGATGAAATTCCATTTTGTAAAATCTGACAGTGATACTCTTCATTAAATCACAGCTGATAGCTCACCTCCGGTATCTCCACGCGGCTCGGCGTCTGCACGCGTCTGTGAGGGGGCGGGGTGGGCGTGAACCCTCCAAGGGAAGAAAGGAGGAGATTCCCTCAGCACAGAGAATGAAGCTAACCCAAGGCAGCCACAGCCGCCCCCCTTTTGCGGGAGAATGTTGTGCTTCTATGAATGCAGCCATTCAAGCCAGTTGGTGCCCACATGCCCGGGCAACAGGAAATGAGGCAATGCAGTCATAAGAAGTTAGTGGAGATCCCTTGCCCCCCGCACTCCGTTCCGTACATTGGAGTTGAACGGTCACAGAAGCATGTGCTCCTGGGTGCAGCTCAAAGGAGGCTGGCGTCATACAAACTCAATCTCCTCTACTATTTGGGCCACCTCACCCCCTCATCCCTGACTCACTCCCTGCCTGCCCCTGACTGCAGCATTGTGAGTGTCGGCTAACCTACTTCCAAATCAATCCACTCTCTGGGACAACGAGACCAAATGCATACTTTATCAATGATGCCCATCAATATTATAAAAAGGTACTAAATAAACTCTGTTTGGGTCCACCGATTGCTTCCAAGAGTGATGGAGATTAAGCCGTGGGTGTGGTTATCAACCAGGAGGCTTTCATTCGGAAAACTTCTTTTATTACATTAAATGTGTGCCAACACAGGCAGAGAAATGAAGAAACATCTGTCATAATATCCCAAGTGCTTTCTTCTTCTTTTTTTTTCTTTAATTTGGAGTCCTAGTCTCCCCAAGGCGGCCTCTTTTACCAGTTCAGTCCAGTGGCTTGGAAGCAGCAGCTCCAGTGGAAGGGAGTAGGACCCAGATTAGTTGGTGCAATGTGAGTGCACGGGGAAAAGAGGGAGGGGGGTGGCGAAGTAGGCACAGTGAGAGCTGGTGGTTATGATCTTATACTTCCAACTGCTTCAGCGTGGGAACCCAGACCAGTGCACCAAGTACCAGGGGTTTTTACTCAGACTCTTTATATGAGAAAGCAGCTGTCTCCACGAAGGGCAGCTCATTGATGTCTCAGCCTGAGTTCCTCTCCTTGGAGTGGGTCTCCCGCAGTGACAGGGTTCAGTACATGGCAGGCATGGGGCTACTGGGAAAAATTTGTAGACATGGATTTAACAAGCCTTGCCCCTGATAATTTACCCCGAACAAGTCACTCCACCTCTTTGGCCCTTAATCCTGAACTTCAAAATTTAGGAACTGGGCTAGATCACTGTTTTGCAGTCTTCATGTTGTCAATCCATAGTGGGTCATGAAGGCAACTGGATGATTTTTAACTAGCAGGTATTTTTTTTAATGAAATGAATAGGAGAGAATAGAAAATAGCAGTTTATTGAGCATTATAAGAATAAGTTGTATGTCATGAAATTAAAAAAACATACCTGAAAGTCACTGGATTAGAAGAGCTCTAAGATTCCTTCCAAATGGAACAAAATATGATTTGATTATTCTGAATCTCAGCGGACCGCCAACAGCCAGCTTGCAGCCTAACAGCCGGCTCAGGAGAGAGTTCCATGCTCTGTTCTCTGGTCAGCAGAGCTCTTTCCCCTTTATCTTTCATTTACAATTTGATTTTACAATGTTGCTACAATTTCAGTTTCGATAACATGGAGTTAATTAAGACATGATCTCTAAAAGGCAGGTTGTTACAAGGAGATAAGCAGCAGCTTCTGCAGGCAGTAAACATCTGGTGCTCCTGACTAGCTTCTGGGGATTTGCTGCTTTTATAAAGAAGACAAAACTATCGTTCTGACTAAATATAAACATAAAGTTCATGTGAATAGTTAGCAGATCCTTCGGACATTGCTCTGGTTGTGATCAAAACAGTTGGGACTGTAGGAGAGCAGAGCTCCCTGTACACGTTGCACAGGTTGTTCACTGCACAAAGGAGTCTGGCCAAGGGGTACACGAAGGGCTAAAATTCAGATATGGCCCCAAGTTGGGGTTACATCTCCTGATCTAATCTGCACAAAGATGTTATAGGTTTAACAAGCCTTGCACTTGTGGGATATGTTAGCCCACTACAGCATGTTTTCTACTTCTTAAAAGGTACCATATAGGCTAGCTGTCACCTGTGGCTAGAACTGAAATAGAAGATTGAAAAGCCACAGCCACAGTAATAGCATTAGTCAGAAAAGCGCCATCTTCTGGGAACAACTGAGGTGTGTGGTCTGGAGCGCAAGTCTCAGTAATTCTAGCATCTGGGTAACAAGTGCAGCCCATGAAGAGAATTTCTAATCCTCTAGTTCATCATGCACAGAGGTGGTCCTCTTTAAAAGAAAGGAACAGACACTGGAAATTTCAGAATGGATGACCTAATGGAGGTGGTTGTGATGGCAAAGAATCTTTGCACCAAATAGTCTCCATAGGAGTCCTTAAAATAATGGACCACCTCTTTGCATTTAAGACATTATTTGATTTCTTATAAATGAGTCACAATTTGGGGGGGAAGAGATTAAATGCATAAATTAATGCATGTTCTTTCACCCACAATGTTACATTGTTTTGTCTTTGATTTGTAGGAAGCAGGCATTATTATCATTTTTAATTTTTGGTCAACTACCAGTATAACTCCTGATGTTTTCACAGTTACTAAATTTAAATCAGCCAACACCTCATAATTAAAGAGTATCCTAGCTGTTTTCACTTTCCAAATCATGACACATTTCTTTCTAATGGGCTCAATGGATATGCAAGATAACAAACAGAACATGATATTTGCCCCATCTTTCTTTGTATTAGTTGGACAAAGGGGGAACGGGTAGAGGGAAAAATTGGGGCTGTAGGCAAGTCTATGCAGCAGTGTAAAGCTTGACTCAACTGCACAAAGAGCACAGCAAACAAGCTCCCTTCTGTACAACAAGCAGCCTACCATCTGTCCATTAGGAGGAACTCAACTGATGTCAGCCTCATTTCCGTCTTGACCCTTGAAGGGGGATGGGCCTCTTCACAATTACCCAAGTAAAAATCGAAGACTAATTTTAAGGAGAAAAACCATATGTATTACCTATGAAGTCATTCTTCTCACATGTGTATTTGGAGGCCCTCTTCCCCCCAGGGCTAAGACCCATAGACATTCTCAAATAGAAAATCGTGCCCAGACTGGCCTGATCTGAAAGTGCATGCCAGTGTCATTCACTCACTTGCTATGTCAAGCCAATAGGAATTACAGCTAAAGCATAAAAGAAACGCATAGACTTGGTTTTAAGTACTTAAAGGGACAAAGGCATTTCCCTACAGGCTTCACTCATGAAGGAACAAGTGGCATTACTGACCATTTAGCATCCAAAGTCACTGTCATGCAGGAATGTGCTGGTCACCCGTGAACATGACAAGCACGTTCTCAGCAGCAGGGCTGACATGGAGTCGGCGGCCAAGAGAAGCTGAGTCAGGATCCTCTGACTCCAGACGCATTCAGACAGGTCACTCTACAAGAGATTTATGTCCAATCTCTGTGTCCCCAGCAGGAGGGAGCTGTTATCAATGACACAGCCAGCATGCACACACACACACACATACACACACACACAGCATGCGCATGCTCTCTCCGGAGGGTGGGGCCCCTTGCTGAACCTGAAGAAGGAACAGGTACATATGCTGTAAGCTGACCCTCTACAACCTAAATTGTACAAATTCCCCTTATGGGGAATTCCATTTATCATCTGGGGGGAGGCCTTGCAGATCTACCGGGAGATAAAACCCAAAAGTAAGCGCTGGAGATTTACACCATGTGAAATACATTTAGTGAGCCAACGCTGGTGACCCTTGGTCACCATCCCATGAAAGGCAGCTACCATCTGCTCAGTGCCCACTATGTGCCCGACATAGTAACATGCCTGAGGTCGCCTGACTCAAAAGAGGCAGGGCCTGATCTATAAGGACTCCAGTCTGTTCTCTATCCATTACTCTGGTGGGTCTCTGAACACTGGTGGCTAGTAGAGTGTTTCTCAGGAATAGGGAGACCAGCACTGAGAGAACCCAACTAGTGATGGAGACTGGAAAAACTAGCACATTCCAGCCCCTATGGAAACACCGGAGAATAGCCTGAGTCCGGGAGACCTTGCACTCCCAAGAACCTTCCATCTTCCTTCTGATGCCCCCTCCTCTGGACCTTCCACATAGAACTTTTTGGTACCCTATCGCTCTCCTGGCAAGCTGGCTTTTCACCAACTGCATGATGATTTATGGCTTGGTAAATGTCAACTCCCCTCCTGGTGGCCCTAGAACCAGGAGGTCAGGGAGATGAAGACTGAGGAGACAGTGAGGAAAGAGTTCAGAGCTTCTGCTGGCCGAGCAGAGCCTGATTGCTCCTTGATGGGTCAGTAATTAATTGCTCCACAGTGTTGGATCCGAGACTGCAGAATTGTGCCTTGTGAATAGACCCTGGAGGGCGGGGGAAGTTACATCGCTTGTAAGGTCATTAAGAGAATATTATAAGTAATACTCCATGACTCCCTCATTAAATACTAAGTGAGTCATTCAATCTTGGGGTTCTATTTCTATTCCCCTTTCTAAATGCAACTTTAATGATTTAAAATCCCTTCAACCCAATTACAGCCCTGTATTCTGATTAGGAACTCTCGCCCATTGTGAGCGGGAACCATTATCCAGCAGCCTATAGCAAAATTAGCACCTAGAGAGGTTGCACTAGGAAATAAATCTTTCCTTGACATTTCAAGACCGATTCCCGGCCAATTACAACACACTCTGTTACTCTGGTAATGTGTAACTGAGTTGCTCCTTGCAATCAAGGCTGCTGGTCAAAAAGAAAAAAAAAATCATTCGGGGGGAAAAAAAAAAAGGAAAAAAAAAAGCCTAAAAGTTAAGACGGCAAGTGTCTGGCAGTGGTATTGAAGGAGGAGGAGGAGCAGGAAGTGAGATGGGCTCTGTCCCTCGGGCTAGACTGCTCTTTGTCACAGAGGAGCTATGGCAAATGAAGGGGGCGGACAAGACAATAGGGAGGGGCTAGGAAGTGACAAAACACCGCCTCCCACTGTCCAGGGAGCTGCTGCATTAGTTAGGATAGTAGTAAGCTCAACCATTTCAATGGCTGGCATAAAAGAAGAGTCTCTAGCTCAGGTTGAGTCCAGTGTGGGTGCTCCTGCTCACATGACAGGACTGGGGCCACACGGGCTCCTCTCAGAGCAGTCCTTAAGTGGCCTGAGCTGATGAGGTTTCCTTAGTTTCTTTTTTTTTTTTTTTTTAAGATTTTATTTATTTATTTGACAGAGACACAGTGAGAGAGGGAACATGAGCAGGGGGAATGGGAGAGGGAGAAGCAGGCTTCCTGCGGAGCAGGGAGCCCGATGAGGGGCTTGATCCCAGGACCCTGGGATCATGACCTGAGCCGAAGGCAGACGCTTAACGACTGAGCCACCCAGGCACCCAGGTCTCCTCAGTTTCTAACGTGAATCCTCTACAATGGCCTTGCTTAGCAATAAAGTGCTGGCGGAAGGCCTGAAAGTGGCACATGAAACCGCAGTCGTGAGAGTCAGACCCCTGGCCATCCCCAGGCGCGAGGATGACAGGAGAGAGAGGCCCTTCTTTTTCAGACACAAGAGCACATGATCGAATGGGAACACCGGTTGAAGTGGACAGGGGGCCTCTGGGACAGGCGCGCCCTCTCTGGCTCTTGTCTTTTGGGTTCTCTACTCAAATGCCAATCAGAAGGAATGACCTTCAGTTCAGGGATTTCAAGTCTGTTTCTTTCTTTGCCTTCTGTGGTTGAGATATTGCCTACACCATCATGGCCATCCCGATCACCGTGGCCGCAGTGGTACCAAGCGTGACCAGTCCCACCAGAGCCGCAAGGAAGATGGTGGGGGATGTGTTCCCTTGCAAGGGGACCTCTTTGTGACCGTCTCCTGGTGGCTCGAGATGTTAGTGCTTTGCTTGACCATTCTGAAAAGGGACCCCAGGCTGGCTCTTCTTCCACCCCCCAGATCAGGTAGGGGATGGCAGAGGCAGGGAGAAGCAACCGTGAGAACAGCCGATGCAGAGTCCAGGGACTCCCAGGCCTGCCAGGCAGCTGCCTTTCCCATGCCCCATTAAAGCCAAATGGGAGGCACCCAGAGCATCCTGCTCTGAGGAACACAAGAGGGGAATGCTGCCCAGCCAGTGATTCTATTTCTGAGTTCTATCTCCTTCTCTAACGCTCCTCTGGCTCATGTTCTGAATGTCTCCATCTCTGCCTTCCCTCCCCCTGCTATTAATCTGATGGAGCTGTCATTACAAAGCCTCCCTAATTGCGCAAAGCTGATAGTTGTCTCCTTGTTGAGCCCGATTGTAACAAATGCCGTGAATAAACATCACAATTTCCCCTGACCCAGCGGTGTGCTGGAGAACAAAGTGAGCACGGCGCATGCACGTACACAGACGCAAACGCACACAGACACACTCGGTCTTCTTAAACATGTGGGGGCCGCCTCATCACTTTAACCTCCCTGACTTCTCTGTTCTCTCACTCTGGTAGTTTCCATGGGAACCACAAAAATAATAATAATCATCACAATAAAAGAGGAGGAAAGCCTGCTGCTCTTAAACTGAAAGGGGCCTCTATTTACCAACACAAGGAGTCCAGAGCCCTGAACGGATTGATAAATTCTAACCAAATAATTCAGCCCTTCCTAACCCAGCCCCATCCCTCAGATATGGGGCACCCTAAACTACTTTGGGGGCCTTCCTAAAGAGAGGGACTAAGATCTTTAAGGGCTGAGACACTCATGGGGAGAAATGACAGAGAGAGACACCGGAGTAGGGGGCATAAGTCCTGCCCCACCTAGAACACCTGGTGCCCCCTACTGGGTATCAGAAGATCTGTCCTCGTAACACAGGCCTCCTGAGCCCACGGAGAGCATGGTGGACCAGGAGGAGCACACGGTAATCAGAGATCAGGCCTACCAACTTACTCCTCCATCTTTCTACCCAGCCAGCCAGCCGACCAATACTTTCTTGATAATCTACCATAATCCAGGAGTCGTGCTAGTTACGGGTATAACACAACTGTGAAATGTTCATTATCACAGCCCTCATGGGGCATACCATTCTACTGAGGATACAGACAAGTATAGGAGCAATTTATAGTGTGACCAGTGCCTAGTGCAATGCCTGGTACAAGACCAGCATTTGATACATATTTGTTAATTGAAAGAAGCTGCTATGATGGGTGAAGCTCAGGGTACAACGCAACTTCTAAAAAGAGAGGTGTGTGTGTGTGTTAAGAAGGGGTCTCTGGAGTAGCTGATAACTAAGATGCAGCATGAAGACTAGTAGGAGACAGCTTCGGCTCTGGTGGGACTGGTCACGATTCACAGTTTTCTGAAATGTGTTTTGGCAGAAGGAAGGAGAAGAATGCTTGATCCAATATCTGTGGGATGGCCAGAGAGATAGATGGAAGAATAAATTGGTAAGCCAGTATCTGGTTTCCAAATCTTGTGTTCTTTCTAGTGCACTGTGCTCTCTGGAAGAGCAACACGTGGGCTCAGTAAGCATGTGCTACTACAGCAGACCTCTGATCAGTATCCCAGGCAGAAGGACCAGCGTGCACAAAGGTCCAGAGGCAAGACAGAGCAAAGAAGGAAGCTGGTATCAGTTCCGTGTTGCCAGAGAACAGAATGTGGGTTGTAGGAAATACGCTAGAAGGGATAGCATGGGTAAGGACATGAGAGTGGAAGGGAGAGGCAAGAAGACATCACATGGTGAAAGAATTAGGGCCCTGAAAGCCAAGTTAAGGAGGTGGGACTTCATTCTGAACATAAGAAGAAAACCAATGTAAAGTTCTAAACAGGGGAAGGATAGAAGAGAATCAGACCTCCATTCCCAAGGTTCTCTCTGACTGTACATGGGGAATAAATTGTATCTGGCCCAGCCTGAGGTGGGGAAGGTCAGTTAGGGGCTGGCTACAGTAATCCCAGTGAGAGTTCAAGGCAGAATGAATTAGCCAAGTGGTGTTGGGAACAGAGAGAAGTAGCCAACTTCAAACTAGCTTTGAGAAGCAGTGACAGAAGAGTTGGGATGATCCCAAGGCTTCTGACTTCATCTTCTAGAGGGGATAACTTCATGAAAAGTGAGATGGGGAGAAAGGTAATGCACTCAGTTTGGACCTGCTGAGTCTGAGGTGTCTGTGGGTCTCTACATGGAGATGTCCAGAGGACACTGATTGAGGGTCAGGGGAGAGAACAGACTGAAACTATTGATTAGGGAGTTATCAGCATATAGATGGTACTGAAGCCCAGGAGAAAGGATGGACTCAGCAATTAACCTCATGGAGACACCAACATTTCCATGACTGTCACAGGGAGTATGGCCACAAAGAACACAGTTTCAGTGGAATGGTGGGAGCAGAGGTTAGGTACAGTGAGGACTGAAGATGAGCTGAAGAATTAGAGATGTCAAGTGTAAACAATGCTTATTAGGAAGAGACAAAACAGAAGCTGGACACGGGATCAAGAAAAAAGGTTTTATTTTAAGTACAAAATAGATTTGATCACGTTTAAATGCTGAAGAGAAACAATGAGATGAAAGGTACAGGAAAGACAAGGAGAGTTATAAAACAAGGGAGCCAAGAAGATGGGGTAAACAAGGCCACAGCATCACTGGAAGATGGAGCTTCAGGTGGGAGGGGAGCAACTTCATTTGTAAGAGGACAGAAGATGGAAAGGAAGGAGGACTCACAGTTTCAATGGCAAGAGGTTATGAAAGTTCTTACGTGATGGCATATGTGTACTTTTTTCTCATTCACTGATTTGCTCATTCATCAATTTTTCAACAAATATTTATTAGGCACCTACGGAAGTATATACTCACTGAGGATGCAGCGCACACATTCTGACCTCTTGAAACTTACAGAGAATGCTAAAGTTAAACAACTAATAAAACAGGTGGCATGCGTTACAATTGGTAGGATTAGGAAATTATGAGAAGATGTAGGTATTAGGAGAAACCTCTCTAACAAAAAATGATGTTTAAGCTGAGTCTTAAAATAAATTCAGCAAAGGAAGAAAGGCCAAGTTAGGGGCAATGTAATCTCCGGGAAGAGGAGAGAAAAGCAGGATTAGAAGGGCTAAGCATTATGGAGAAGACCGAAGATGGTCACTGTGGAGAATGGGAGACGGAATTGCCAGGTTTTTCGTGCAATTGGGGTGAGGTTAGAGATCAAGCATTTATGGAGACATCACCACTATAAAGAGCCTTATGGTTTTTCTCCAGCAGCACCCAGTGTAAGCTCTAATGACCTAACTTTTTCTTGAGTTGTATTTTGCCAGGATAGTGTGACACAAAGGTGGTGGGATAAGGACATGGAGGATAACAGTGACAGCAGATGAAGCCATGGATGGCTACATCAAGGCTAGATGGGGAAGGAAGTGAAGAAAGGATGAATCTAGAGGTTGAGAGAAAAATGATGTGTTCAAAGAGCGTTAGGTTTCATTGAGGTCAAAGAAGAGAAATAACCGAACAAGCAAGCTGAGATAGGCCAGGAGGTTGTGGTCAAGGTACAGGATAGCCAATCCAGTGATTAAGAAGCTGAGGAATCTGGGCATGATCATGAACTTCAGAGGAGAAACATGGATGGAAAGCCAAAATGGAAGGAACGTGAATGAAACTCGCTACAGATGGGAAGGTAAAAACACTCAAAGGGCAGTGTTTGCTGAGTCATCACCAAACGTGCCATGATGCAGGTCTGAGCAGAGGAAGACTGTCACCCTCAGGAGAAACCTTCTCTTTGCCTCGGTTTTCCTAAGGAGGCAATACTCTCTTTGCCATGGGAAGGGTGTGAAGGACAACAGAAACAACCCCTGGGAAGGGTCAACTGCTCTGCAGATTCAGACAATTTTAAGACATATAGCACAGTCTAAATGTTTGCCTTATCCTGGAGTCTGAATGCCTGGTTCACAGCCTCACCATATTATTTATTAATGTGCTACCCTCAATCTCTCAGTGCCTCATGTCTCTGTGAATGGGATTAATAATGTCGCCTACCCTCAGATGTTGTTATGGAGATTACATGAAACTACACACACACACAGGTATATAGAGACAGAGACAGAGAGAGGGGGAGAGAACGAGTTTAGCACACAATAAGGGCTCTAGAAACTCTAAGTAATATAGGTGCTTTTCACCTTCTGTGTGTCAGTTGCTGAGATACTCTGTGCACTACTTGGAAGGTTATTCTGAATGTTACTTTAGACAAGTGTTAGTAGGCTTAAAGAGCTACTCTGTCTTTCAAAATGGATAGTGTTCATCCTGTTGGGAAGTGAAAGAAGGTCTTACGAGAAAAATGCCTATGTACATCACTGTTGGCAATAGCAGTTATGTAGCTTTTAGTTATTAGCAAATTAAGTGAAAATGAAATGCTGTTGGCTTGTAGTTTCTGTGTTGTGTATGTGTGTGTGTGCTTTGGTTTCCATGTACAGGATGATTTCCCAATGATCCATCCTTATCCCCAAATCTCACCATTTCCTGTACCAACTAAATCCTATCCACCTGAGAAGCCCAGATCCTGTCTTGTCTTCTGGACTCTTCTGGCCTATAGTTTGCTCTTCCTCATTTCAGTGACCATAGTATTTACAGCCAGGAGCACATTCTTTAGCATCCACTTGCTTATTCTCCTATACCTTTCTATTACTTCCAGACATAAAGTGTGTCCCTCCACCATGTTACATAGTCATCAGGGCTGGGTGGAGGACAGGCGACCGCCCCTTAAAGTTTTGCATTTTTCTGTCTAGTGCTGGGCCAGGTGCCTATTAAGAATGCAGGTCCTGTTGCTTAATCAATTCTCTGCATTCCCACTTGTCATAAGCTACCTATTAGCTCTCCATGCAACCTCTCAGAAAAACATCATACGAAACAAGTACATTCACAGTTTTCTGAGATTAAAATCCAAACCAAGGACTGTTAGCAAGAGAAGAAATTTCCATGGAGATGTATCTGAAAAGCTCTCAGGTTAAGTAAGGACCTGTAGGGACTGCCCAGCTCGCAGGCAGAATAGGCAATTGAAGCTTACAGGGTCTGACAAAACCCAAGAGGACAGAGATGAAGTACACGTAAAAGGTAAATGGAAAGATGGCCAGAATCACTGGCAGGACCAGTCATTCCCTGGGCCTAGCCATTTTAGCCCAGTGGCCAGCAATGGGCAAAGCGCTCCCCTTGACCGGGAAGACAGAAGTGCCTTAATCAAGCAGAGCTGCCTACTCTTGGCTGCTGAGGATTCCGTGCAAATGCTCAAACCCAGTGATGATCTTTTTGGCATGGGATGTCAATACCAGGATAAGGTAGATGAGTCCTGTCTGTTCTTTGAAAGGCAGTCCAGCTGGTGGACGCCTGCTTACAGTGACTGTACATTTAGTCACTTGGTGAATTAAAAGATGTCCTAAACACACTGTAAGCTCGCTCTCAGTTGCTTACCCAATGGGAGGGCCAAAGGCAATCGATTTTTTTCAGCTTTCTTCCAGGATAAAACTTACTTACCTGAGCTTCACAACGACCCATCACAATGAACCTCTGAAGGCTTGGGATCTGGAGGCTCTGAATGTAGTTAATATATGAATTCCTGAAACTCTTCCTGTTGGACCATGTCTTAACATCTAAATACTCAATACAATATGTGTTTTCCCATTGAATCTCTAATCACTTTTACAAATTCAGCAGGATCCATAAGAAAGCACTATATTTCACAACAAAAAAATCAACTGCAGAAGTAGAGGAGAGGATGAACTGCCAGAAAAATGGTTCATGTATAAGAAACTCTATTATTAACATCATTTCTAGATGGGAAAAAAAAGGAGTGATGGGACTTCCCAAATGAAAGGATTAGACCATATTTGTCAGGGTGTAAAATACAAAAGCGAGCAAAGCGCCATCGCGCTTCATACCAGTCAGACCCCATCTAAAACACTGTGCTCGCTCCAGTGTGTCAAGACGGTGCACCCGGGGAAAAGACAGAAGGCAGGAAGCAGGTCTCTATGAGGAAGTGCACATCAGGTATGCGTCTGAATCTGGAAAAAAGAAGTTTGGGTGCCTATAGTAATTGTCTTCCAGTGTGTGAAGACCTGCCACTCAGAAGAGGGGTTGGTCTAACTCTATTTTAGAACTAAATGACTTGTCAGAGATTTGGACACAGAAACACACACACACACACACACAAACAGAGGCACAACTTTCTAACAACAGTAGCTAACAACAGAAATGGCTTCCCCATAAGATAGCAGAGTGATGACAACATCAGCAACCACACCATCCACAACAATAGTGACAGGAACAAGAGCACTTGGGGGCACAATTTGGGGAGTATTCCAGAGCTCTCCTAACGCACTAGAGCTTATAAATGCTAACGTTAGGATTCAAACACAGGTCAACTGATTCTAAATCCTAAGCTCATTCGCACTAAGTTTTACTACCTGCACACCTACCTCATAGAGCGGTGATGAGGCTTAAGGAAGATGAGGCACATAAAGCACTAAAAAGCCTCTGGCTCATTATGTGTCACGGATGTCACCGAGTGGAAGGATGGCCTGGCGGCTTCTAAGGCCGACCCTTCCCTCTCCTGGTGCTCTAGTAGGAGCACGTGCCCTGTGAGTCGCACTGGTGCTCTGCTGCGGGCTCTTCCCAACACTGCTCCCTGGGCCGAGCGTACCCAGGACACTGTTGGTCCCAGCATCATGAAAAGGTCAGGTGTGTGTCTCTGCAGAGTCCGCTCAGACACCCTTCAGGTTTGGCATTTAATCCTAAAGTTGGACTTCTCTTTATTCAAATCCCATTCACAACTGGCACAATTCCATTTGCTGATTCAAAAGGGGGAAAGAGGTTTTGAAAAGGCTTATAACAAAGGCTCATAAGCCTTACAGATCAAACAGCTCTTAAAGAACAACATTTTGATGAGTTAAGTGTAAAAGAACCAGAAACATACGGATTAAATTCCCCTTGAAATTTGAATGCATTTAAAAATTAAAGGGTAAAGCACTTGACGAATGCATTGGGGCCCTTTGCTGAATCTAAAACATTTAGAAAAACAGCGCAAGACTTCTTGCTCAAATGAGGCAGCTCCCAGTTTCTATCTGGCTTCCGTTAAGTGCTGCTTTTTTCCCCTCCGTGTCTCTTAGGAGACCATTTCAGATCCCTAGTTCCCCTCCGTCTCTTCTCCCTTGATGGCTAATTGTTAATTAGCAAGATATTTGTGTGCTGGGAGAAGCAGTTTGTTTTTTCAATGGCCGGAGCCTACCGTTTGGTCATCCAGGAGCACCCACCCAGCTCCCCACTAGGGCGGGCACGTGCATTGCAGCAGTGGTCCGGGCAGCTTGGAGGGAGGCTCTGCTCCACCCTGGGTGGCAGCCTAACTCTCATGCCACTGATTTGCTGAGAGCTGAGGCCCTGCGCCAGTGAGGGCCAGCTCCCTATAGCCTGAGGCAGCCTCACCAGAGCATGCAGCCCTCATTTGGAATTCTTGAGAGATAAAGCCTTATGTAGGCAGGGCCACATGCAGAGATTAAACTGGATTTACCAGGGAGACAAAATAATGTTAGACTTAATGTGTCTATTTGGCCCGCCCGGGTGGTCCAGTGTGGTGGTCTGCAAAAGTTTACACATCATTCCAAGCAGGTGGCAATCCCTTCACGTCAGGAAAGAAGATAGACGTTCTTCCATTTGTATTTATTCTTAGTGCCTCCTTTTTACATTTCTTTTTTGGTGAATGTTTGATCATTTGCTCAATATAGATTAGCATAACAGAGACTTGACTTGTTAATGAATATACATATATAATGGAAAATAAATTATATGTGTATGTATGGGTGATTTTTTAAAACTGTTGTTCTTTTGTTTTGTATGGTTTGTTTTTCTATTGGTTGACATAAGCAATCAAAAAACTTTTAGAGACCACTTTCTGGTCAACAGAGTGTTAGCTTTCAAGCAGGCAGATCTTTGCTTCAATTCTGCCTCTGCCACTTACCAGCCAGATCTGACCTTGAGGAAGCTTCTCCAGGTCTTTATTTCCTCCTCAGTAAAGGGAGAATTTGTCCACCTCTGAAGGTTGTGGTAGCTTATAGTGTGGTTTGGGAAAGAGTTGAATTCAATGTACTGGCACAGTTCCTGGCTTAGAAGGGCTCAGCAAGGGTCACCTGCTACGGTGTTTTCTTCTTGCTCTTTCAATTTCGCGTTTCTAAGAACTGTGGACTCTTACTGAAATCATCCGGTAAGTGGAAACAATATACATTTTACGTGGTCATTCTGAATCAGAGAGGACTGAACGTGATAGAGTTTAATTACTCAGTTTGTCAGTCATCAGCTTCATCCATGGATGTTCATAAAGCTTCTGAGAAGCAAGAACAATTTCTCAGCTTTTTCACACTTTCTCTGAGGGCCTAGACCAGCTCACGCTGGGTTTTTTCATGTGTTATCAACAAGTCCATGGGACTGGCAACTGACTATGACAGATACTCAGGTAGGAGTTCAGGGTAGATCATAAACACTGGTTTCTCGTTTCAGTTGAAATGAAGAGAGCAGCTTCAGCTTGCCAATGACTTAGAAAAATCCTCTCTCGAGGAGATAGGAAAAAGACCAAGAACTATAGTCCACCCAGAATCGTTCAAGAATCTCTGATTTGGAACAAAATTGTCAAAAAATGTGAGGGATAACAAATATATAGGTGATAAAAACAGCATCAGAAACAACCCTGGGGTGTCTGGGTGGTACAGTTGGTTAAGCTTCCAACTCTTGGTATAGGTTCAGGTCGTGATCTCAGGGTCGTGGGATCGAGCCCCGAGTTGGGCTCTGTGCTGAGCTTGGAGTTGGCTTGGGATTCTCTCTCTCCTTCTCCCTTTGCCCCTCCCCCCACTCATGCACACTCTTTCTCTCTCTCTAAAATAAATAAATCAACCTTAAAAAAAACCAAAAACAAACCCTGACACTAGGATCTGATGAACATGGTAGCGAGTTCTACTGGTTCACAAAATCTTCCTTATTCCTCCAGGTAATCCTATCGGATAGGTATTGCTATTAATGAACTTACAAATGAGGACACAGAGGTTGAGGGGATAATGCCAGACTCCTTGGAAAATGTGCCTCAAAATTGTTGAATCACTATATTGTACACCTAAAGCTAATGTGGCACTGTTAACTATACTGGAATTAAAATGAAAATTTTTAAAAATTTTTATTTTTTTTTAAAAAGGCATGAAAGATGGTAGGTGCTGAATTGCAGGTTTGGACATGATTGACAAAAAAAAATAACAAAATTTTCTAATAAAATATCTAAAATTCTGCCAAGATTTACATTTAAAAGTATGGAGGTATATGTAAACATTATTAGAAATGGGAAGGGGCCTAACAACGTTTTGATAGGGATATTAAAATCATAAGGAACATGAAAGAAAAAGCAGAGAAGAAAAATGGGTCTCAAAAACATGAGTTCATATCCCAAACCCTGTAATCCCTCACAACAAATTATACCTGGCTAACTATAAATTATTCTTTCACAAGTTATCTTGCTTTCAGCTGGCTTATTGCCAACTGAAATTATTTTGTTAACTCATTACTTACTAGCTTTTCTGATTTCCCACTCGCTACTGTGCAGCTTGCCACCCTGGAGTTGGCCCATGCCTTCTACGTAGTTGGTCCTCCACGAGTCATGGTGGTGATTTATGGTTTCTTTCTCCAACCTTGCACCTCCGTGGGGAGCAAATACATTCTGTGGTCTCAATGTAAGCAAATGAAGTTTTATTGGAACCCAGTCATGCCTGTTTGCACATTATTCGGAGCTGCTTCTGTGCTCAATGGCAGAGACAGTGTAGTATAGCGACAAAGCCTAAAATACTTACTCCTTACTTGGCCCTTAATAGAAAAAGTCTGTTGACCCTTGGTGCAACAATAATGAAGTAGAAGTTATAGATGAAGAAAAGAAATATTTAGCAAGCAGGACTGTTGCTCACAGCACACTCAGGTTGTAGGACAGCCGTTTCTACCACGCATACTCATTAAGTCAGATTAATGCAGCTACTTAGCATGTAATGTATGGGGTAATCAATACTATTGTGTCTGTTGTTTAAAAAAAAGAAGTGATGAGAGCATGTCATTGATTACATACTCACCAATGCTATCAACATTTACCTTAGTTCAGGTAAATGCCACAAAGATAAAGGTTACCTATTGCATAAGAAGAATTAGAGTTTCAGCCAATTCTCAATCATTTCAAGGCAGATTAAGACCTTTGCTGTGCTTTCTTTTCTCTCCTGATTCCCACCTTTAGGGGTTTTACTTTTCTTCAGACTTTCAGGGGGAGGGAAGGGGTTGGAAAGAGTCATCCTTTAAGCACTCATAAACATTTCTGGAAAAAGACTGTGTGCTTAAAAAAAAAAAAAAATCTTTAGAAATACTGAATAAAACTTTTAGACTTCTGTGTAGATTGCAATTATCTATACTCTCCTGGTTAAGCATAGCTTGGAAAATCCAGAGCTGTTTGGAGATGACAGGTCTTTCTTTGTTTGAACCCCAGATCATCAGAAATTCTCTTTCTTCCTTAGATGTACACATGTATAAAACAGCCAATAAAAAAGAAAATCCTTCACTATCTTAAGAAATGCAACATTATGCTGGAAATTCCATTGGAAGGTGATTCTACACCAGTGAGTGTTGATTTTTTTTTTTTTTTAAGATTTTATTTATTTGACGGAGAGAGACACAGTGAGAGGGAACACAAGCAGGGGGAGTGGGAGAGGGAGAAGCAGGCTTCCCGCAGAGCAGGGAGCCTAATGCGGGGCTCGATCCCAGGACCCCGGGATCATGACCTGAGCTGAAAGCAGACACTTAACAACTGAGCCACCCAGGCGCCCCTGAGTGTTGAATTTTTGCTGTACCCTCACCAAAAATCCTGTTTTACCTCAGTTTTACAAAAATGCATGTTCACATTTTAATGCTTATGGATTAGAAATGTATCTCATAATCTGGATGTGCGTGTAATATGATACCCATCTTCCGACTTCTCCCGACCCCCAACAGCTGTTCTTAAACTGACCACACCTTACAGCTGATGGCCCCTTCAAGTCAACAAAATATATTTTCCTGGGAAACCAAAAGTGAGTGGTGGAAATCCACTTTTCATAAAATAGCTTCTCTGAAATTAATCCTTGCTATTGCTATAACAGGTCCAAGATGTCGAGGCCCGGATTTCTTCACAAGCCCTAACTTCTGAGGCAGGTTTCTCCACCCACCTGTCTGATGAGTCCCCACATGGGCAGTGATGGCACCCTGAAAAAAATCACAGCGGGGACGCCTGGGTGGCTCAGTCGTTAAGCGTCTGCCTTCAGCTCAGGTCATGATCCCAGGGTCCTGGGATCGAGTCCCGCATCGGGCTCCCTGCTCCGCGGGGAGCCTGCTCCTCCCTCTCCCACTCCCTCTGCTTGTGCTCTCTCTCTCTCTCTCTGACAAATAAATCTTAAAAAAAAAAAAAAAAAAAAAAAAAGTTAAAAAAAATCACAGCCAAATCTCTCACAAATAAAGCCTACTGTCATCAGTGCCAAATGGTCTCTAAGCCAGTCGTGGGCTTCATTCCCTTGTGCCCTTTTGCTTCGAAAGGCCTACCAAGTTCACTCTAAAACAAAAGCCACTGAGACTGTGCATTGTTTTCCAAACAACCCATTATCCCATGGCCTATTGCAAAATTAGTTGAGGGAGAATCTGTGTGGAGAGATAAATCTTTCTGTGACATTTCAAGACTCATCTACAGCCAATTAGAAGGGCCTCTGGGACATTGGCCTGATGGAGCACATTCAAATCATGTCAATCGCCCCCAAAGTCCTTTAAGAAACCTCTCGGCAGACCTGCAGGGCTCTCTGCAGTCCTGACTTGATGGGAGAGCAGGTGTGTGTATCAAAGGATGGCCTATCAAACTCAGAACAGGCTTGTGGCCAGAGATGAGCTGTCTGCAGAAACAAAGAATGGAATCGTGGGACTGTGGACAGTAGAAAGCTTTTACAGGAGGAATGGCTCCTCAGCCCCAGAACTTACTTTGGCCTCTGAATGCAGCCTTGGGCCACACAGGAGCCTGGGCTACAGGACAGATGAATTAATGGTGCTTTATTCCCAAACCGAATTGCCCTTAATGGTTAGCTTGGTGAATTTCATCATCGGGTTTTGACCTGAAGTTTTTAAGGACTGCTCCAGGTCAGGGCATTTTGAATCTCTTCCCTTCCTATTTAAGTGGCCCTCTATTCCTCATTTCCCTTTTCTGGAGAGCACGTGAAGCCATTTCTCCCTTTTACGATATTCATAGCCAGCAATTTCCAAAGCTCATTGTTATTGGAGGAGCCAGATACTTTGGAATCTTGTTACAATGAATATAAGGCACTATCAACACTGGTTGATATCAGCAAATCATTACAGAACATTGCCTCCTTAAGTCACATAACATTCCTATGGAGAAGTAAGTACCTCTGCTCCCATTTTTCTGGTTCGATAAACCAAGACCCAGGGAAGATAATGTACATGCCCAAGGTCTCCAAAGTAAATAAAAGTATTTTACTTTCTTTAGATTCTCTTCATAAATTCAAAACTTCCCATTTTGGCTTCCTATTATTAATTCAGAAGGCCACTTAAGTCAGAAACCCCTGGCCTAGAGAACTGCCAAACTCTCTTTTCTCACGCCATTGACACTCAGCCCCAGTGGTCCCCAGAATTAAGTGGAGCCAACACATCACTAAGCTGAGAGGTTCAGCAGCGGCGGGCAGTGTGCCAGACGGCCAGACTCTTAAACCAGCCTCATTTTTCAGAAATGACACCATCTTCTGATCTGTTCAGATCTGGCCATACAGTAACTTTCAGGAAGTGTTTGTCAGAAACTTGTTCTTCTCTCAGAAGAGTTCCCAGGAGAGAGCGTTTATTCCTCTCAGCAGTAAAAGAAAAGCACCCCCTCCCCACGATCTGCACACACGCACTGCGGTGACGAGAAATTGATAATGTAAAAGAAAAAGCCAGAGACCCATAGAGACCACCATGGGTCTCTCCTGGGGAGGCGACAAGGAGATCTGTGTACACAGCATTCTCTCATGGAAATAGGCCTTCTGTCTTCTGTAAAACCGAAAATAAGGATGATAACAAGAAAGATTTATAGGAGTTTGAAAAGCAGTTCTGACATTACCATAATGGCATCTCTTTGTTCACATCTCCATTTCGTACTTCTCTGAAAACATAGCTAAAGGGAACTATTCTTTCCCCATGGTTCACAACAATCGGATTGCCCAAGCTAGCACATACTTTCTTGAAACTTGGTTAATTACTCACCAACAGAAATACCAAAAGCAACAACTCAGCTTCATGCATATGTGTTTGAGAACTCTTATTGTTCTAAGAGACTCCTAATTATATGTTTCCTCTGGTATCTACCCCCTACCCCTCCCTACTTCCCTACGGGAGACTGAGTAACACAATCAAAGAAGATTCTAAAGAGGCTTGTCATATCCTGGGGTTTACATACATGGTAGTCAAAAGGCAGTGATGTTAATATTGTTTTACAGTATGCTGACTGCTTGGGGGGTTTGCAGCCATCTGTGTGCATTAACCCTTTTTTTAAGTCAGAGGAGGGGCTGGGATCAGCTCATTCACGGAGCTATTCTGCCTTACCACTCTCTTGCTTTACCTAATCATTGATGTGGGGCCAGCAGGCATCCGTTATTAGAGGGAACCATATGGAAGGGCCAAGGGCAAACTACTCCAAGATGGGCCACTTTGGCATGCAGATTATTTCTAGCTGAAATCAGCGATCAAGTCCCAAAAGACGCATGAAAGAAAAAAAATTGAACTTTCCCCACCCTCAAAATACCTAAAAGAATTTAGATAGAGGACCTGCTCCAGGAAGGGAGCTACCACCATAGATAACTACATTATGCTATGAAGTAGGTATGGTAGACAGGGAGGAACCTAGCACGGCCTGCTTGATCAGCATCCTCTATGTGCCACTATTTCTAAATGGCCCAGACAACATTTATTTACCAAACATTTACTCTTTTTCATCTTCCTGTGAATTTATTATTTAACATATTCCTTCTCTTTAAAGTATCAAACCCTTACCCCCTTTTCCTTAGTTCAGGATGACATATAAACCTCATTTTGCCTAACTGTCTTTGGAAGTTCACATCTATGTGCATTCCCAGTATGTACAAAATTAAATTTGATTTTCTCCTGTTAATCTGTCTCATTTCAACTTAATTTTTAGTGTAGTTACGAGAACATTGAAGGACAATATATATTTTTTCCCTCCCAAGACATGTCCTACTAGACTTTGGGGTAGTAGGTGTCTACTGATTCTTCCCTAACCAGTTCCCATAAGAGCCATTATCAGCACTACCTCTGAGTTCTCTAAGAGTTGACTCTAGATTATCCAGGTGGGTTTTGAGTTTATGAACACAGAAGATTCTATTAGATCCATATTCTAGACTTCTAATACAAGCCTATTTCTACTGGTAGACGAGCTGACTACCATATGAATGAGGTGGTATTTGTGAATCTTTGTGAACATTCTTGTGAATCTGAAGAACACTATGAACTCTAATTTGAAAAAAAAAATGTGCTCTCTCTCAGTCTCTCTCTCTCTCTCCCTCCCTCTCTCTCTCTCTCTCTCTCACACACACACACACACACACGCAGAGCATATAAATCTCGGAAGCTCATGGACCTCCTGAAGCTCATCCGGTTCCAACAGGCCCAGTGAATAAACCTCATTTTATTAGAAGTTTCACTTCTAGCATGTTTTTTTTTTTTTTTTTTCCCACAGTCCCATTATAAACATTTAGTATACTCTTTCCCCACAGTCCCATTATAACCATGTCTAATGGATTTTAATGTCTCTTTAATTGTCTTGTACTTCAATCAAATGATTTCCTCCCTGGTTTGAGGATAGCAGTCTACTACCATAGTATTTAATTTTAATCTGTATACATGCATCAAGCACCTGTTATAAGTAAGCACTCAGCACCCCTGTGATGGCCACTTTTATGTGTCAACTTAGCTAGAGATATTGCCCAGTTATTTATGCAAACAGACATGTTGTTGTTATCAATGTGATTCATGTTCAAAAATCATCTGACTTTGAATAGATCATCCTAGATAATCTAAATGTGCTCAGCCAATCAGTTGGAAGGCCTGAAGAGCAGGGCTGAGACTTTGGGGAAGAAAAAGAATCCCACTATGGATAGCAGCTTCAACCCATGCCAGTAACTTCCAGCCTGCTCTTCCTGATGTTCTTCTCTATGGACCTTGGATTTCCGCAGCCAGCCCCTACAATCGTGTAAGTCAATCCTTGCAATAAACCCCTTAATATATGTCTATTACTGGTTCCATTTCTCTGTATAAACCTTGACTAACACAGATTTGGTACCAGAAAGTTGGATGCCATTGGAACAGCTACCCAAATATGTGGAGCTGGCTTTGGAATTGGTAGCGTCTGGAAGAATTCTTAGGCGCATGATCAAAAAAGCCTTTATTTACTTAAACAGATTTTTAGTAGAAATACAGGAAGTACAGGAACTTTTGGTGAAATCTCAGGAGGAAATGAGTAACATGTATTGGAAACTAGAGAAAAGACAATCCTCACTAGGTAGCGGCAGAAAACATGGTTGAATTTTGTCCTGCATTTAGTGGAAAGCTGAATTTGTAAGTTATGAACTTGGATATTTACCTGAGGAGAGTCCCAAGCAAGGTGTGGGAGACATGACCTGGTTTTTAACTTCTGCCTGTAGCAAAATACAATAGGAAAATGACAGATTGAGGGGAAGAAGTGCTAAACAAAACTTGATTATTTGAAAAATTCTTAGCCTATCTAAATTGCGAAAGATGCTAAATTTAGGAGATTCACTGGAAAATGTGCTCTGAAAAGAAGGCCAAACATGTGGCTGGACAACCTTTGGTAAGCACTAAAAGTATCAAGGGTATGACTCATAGATCCATTCAGCAATATCTGCAGAAACCAGGATTAGAAATGGGATTCTCTAGGAAAGTTCTGTGGAAGGTACTTTTGCCTAATAGAATGAATACCCATGATATACATAGGAGACCCACAAAGTTTTGAGAACATTATAAAGCAGAAATATTGCCAGCTTAGACAGAAAAGGGGAATGACCTGACAAAATAAAAGAAAACTTCTGGGCTCCCAAAATTCTACAGGTAAGATACAGGCTAAAGAAACTACTGCACTGTAAACATGTACAATCCCTCAAGAAAAAGGAAGGTGACTCTGAGGGCTGAGCTTTGGTCCCAGAGTGTGAAGACATAAGCCACAGAGAATTATTCCCAGTCCTTGCATCCTAATGGAATGTACCCCGCTGGATATTTGAAAGTGCTCTGAACTGGCGACATTTTCCTTCCTTGTGTTTTCTCCCATTTGGAATAAGAATATTATAGAACGGCTAGCCTAGGCTTGTGCTGCCACCGCATTTTGGAAGCAGACAATGTTTTCTACTTTCACAGGTACACAGATGGTGAGGAATTTTGTCTCAGGATAGATCATACCCAGAGTGTCACTCATCAGAGGATGAGTGATTAGGTTTAGATGATGAAATTTGGGACTTTGGAGGCCGAGGATATTTACATGTGATTTCTGACTTCGGTTGATGCAGGAAAGGTTTGCGAAATTTGGGGATGCTAGAATAGGGTGGTGAATGTATTTTGCATTTGGAATGGATGTGAATCTTTGGGGGTCCAGGGGCAAACTGTGGTTAGGATGGAAAATATGCTCCCAAAATATATAGACATCCCAATCCCTGGAACCTGTAGATGTAAGATTGTATGGGCGGGGCAGGGGGGAGAAAGATCTCTGCAGATGTAATTAAGTTAAAGATCTTGATGGGGACATTATCCTGAATTATCCAGGTGGGCACTAAATGCAGTGATACGTATCATCATGAGAGGAAGGCAGAGGAAGATCTGAACATACACAGAAGAGAAGGCAATGTGAAGATGGAGCAGAGACATTTAAAGACTCTGGTCTTGAAGCCTCAAGCAATACAGCCACAAGCCAAAGAATCATGGTAGCCCCCAGAGGCTGGAAGAGGCAAGGAAAGGATTTCTCCTAGAGACCTTGAAGGGAGCATGGCCCTGCCAACAACACTTTGGTTTTAGGGCAGTAAAACTTATTCTGGACTTCTGAACTCCTGAGCTATGAGAGAATAAATTTATGACATTTTAAGCAACCAAGTATGTGGCAATTTGTTATCGCAGCCACAGAAAACCAATATAGACTCTATAGAAAACTAAGATGAGCTTTTACTGCCAAGCTCTGCCTAAATGGAAGATTCACCAACAGAATAAGTGATCATTGTTGTTTTAAACCACTAAGTTTGGGAGGTTTGTTACACAGCAGTAGGTGACTAGAATTGTCTCTCCACGCTTTTTCCACTATTATGAACTCTCTGCAGTGAACTTCTTGAGGCCTCTTGTCTTCTGCACATACCTGAAGGTTTCCCTAGGGAGACATCTAGAAGCAGCATTGCTGGGCCCAGGTATAAACCTCAAAGGAAATCCTATAGGGCAGCCAAAATGAATGAACCATTATCTACTCTAACAACATGGGGCCACCTTGAAAACAATGTCCAATGAAACACGCAAGTTGTAAAATGATACAGTATGGTATTACATATATGAAATGCTAAGAACCCTGAGAACATTATATGTTGTTCAGAATCTGCAGAAGCTGAATATTTGATCACTGTAATACAGGGCTGAAAACAATAGAGCCAAAAAAAGTGTGAGGGACTTGGAACTGTTCTTTTGGTTCAGAGGACTGAGAAAGGGTTCACAGAGAGCAGAGTGTATGATGTGAGGAGGAGAAGTAGAAGCATAGAAATGACTGTGCAAAGAGCCAAGATGTCCATCGACAGATGAATGGATAAAGAAGATGTGGTGTATATATATACAATGGAATATTATGCAGCCATCAAAAGGAATAAGATCTTGCCATTTGCAATGACATGGATGGAACTGGAGGGTGTTATGCTGAGCGAAATAAGTCAATCAGAGAAAGACATGTATCACATGACCTCACTGATATGAGGAATTCTTAATCTCAGGAAACAAACTGAGGGTTGCTGAAGTGGTGGGGGGTGGAAGGGATGGGGTGGCTGGGTGATAGACATTGGGGAGGGTATGTGCTATGGTGAGTGCTGTGAATTGTGCAAGACTGTTGAATCACTGATCTGTACCTCTGAAACAAATAATACAATATATGTTTAAAAAAAAGAAGATAGCAGGAGGGGAAGAATGAAGGGGGAGAAATCGGAGGGGGAGACGAACCATGAGAGATGATGGACTCTGAAAAACAAACTGAGGGTTCTAGAGGGGAGGGGGGTGGGAGGATGGGTTAGCCTGGTGATGGGTATTAAAGAGGGCACGTTCTGCATGGAGCACTGGGTGTTATGCACAAACAATGAATCATGGAACACTACCTCAAAAACTAATGATGTAATGTATGGTGATTAACATAACAATAAAAATTAAAAAAAAAGAAGAAGAAATGACCGGTGTGTTCTGAGAAGACACTGTTCAACATGGAAGAACCATTGAATTCATGGTTCTGAGCAGGAACAGTACTGACTACAAGATACAATTAGAATGTCACAGCATTTTTCACAGAACTAGAACAAATAATACTAAAATGTGTATGGAACCACAAAAACCTCAAATAGCCAAAGCAATGCTGAGAAAGAAGAACAAAGCTAAAAGTATCACAATTCCAGATTTCAAGATAAACTACAAAGCTATAGTAATGAAAACAGTATGGTACTGGCACAAAAACAGACACAGAAATCAAGAGAACAGAATAGAAAGACCAGAAATAAACCCACACTTATATGGTCAATTAAATTATAACAAAGGACACAAAAATATAGACTGGGGAAAAGACAGTCTCTTCAACAAATGGGGCTGGGAAAACAGGACAGCAAAATGCAAAACAATGGAACTGGACGACTTCTAACACCATACACAAAGAGAAAATGGATTAAAGACCTAAATGTGAGATCTGAAAACAGTATCCTAGAAGAAAGTATAGGCAGTAATTTTTTCGACACCAGCTGTAGCAACATTTTTCTACATCTGTTTCCTAAGGCAAGAAATACAAAAGCAAAAATAAACTATTGGGACCACATCAAAGTAAAAAGTTTTTACACAGTGAAGGACACCGTCAAGAAAACAAAAAGGCAACCTACTGAATGGGACAAGATATTTGTGAATGATATATCCAATAAGGGGTTAATATCCAAAATATATAAAGAACTTATACAACTTAATATCAAAATAAACAATCTGATTGAAAAATGGGCAGAGGACCTGAATAGACATTTCTCCAGAGAAGACACCCAGATGGCCAAAAGACATGAAAAGATGCTCAGAATCACTAATCATTAGGAAAATGCAAATCAAAACCACAATGAGATATCACCTCACACCTGTCAGAATGGCTAGAATCAAAGACAAGGAATAACAAACACTGATGGGAAAAAGGAACTCTCATGCACTGTGGGGGGCGGGGGGAAGGTAAATTGGTACAGCCACTATGAAAAACAGTATGGAACTTCCTCAAAAAATTAAAAATAGAACTACCATGCAATCCAATAATTTCACTACTGGACTTTCACCCAAAGAAAATGAAAACACTAACTCGAAAAGATACATACACCCCTATGTTTACTGCAACGTTATTTACAATAGTGGAGATATGGAAGCAACCTAAGCGTCCATCCATAGATAAATGGATAAAGAAGTTGTGGTATAGATAAATACAATGGGATATTACTCAGCCATAAAAAGGATGAGATCTTGCATTTGTGACAACATGGATGAAACTAGAGGATATTATACTTATTATGCAATAAGGCAGGCTGAGAAAGAAAATACAATATGATTTCACTCACATGTGGAATCTAAAAGATACATGAATAAACAAAAAGCAGAATCAGACCTATAAATACAGAGACCAAACTGATGGTTGCCAGAGGGAATGTGGGTGGAGGATAGGTAAAATGGGTGAAGGGGAGTGGGAGATACAGGTTTCCAGTTATGGAATGACACATCATGGGGATGAAAGGCACAGCACAGGGAATATAGTCAGTGGTATTGTAATAGCATTCTATGGTGATAGGTGGTAGCTACGCTTATGCGGACACAGCATAATGTGTAGACATGTTGAGTCTCTACGGTGTACACCTGAAACTAATGTAACATTGTGTGTCAACTATACTCAAATAAAACAAATAAAATAAATAAATATTTTAAAAAATTAAAAGATGAAATTTTTAAAAATTAGTGTGTCACAGCAGGTATCCTCTTAGAGGTGTTCTACTGATTTTCAAATGGCGCTTCACGTGAAACAAGGAGAATTATACAAATATTGAGAACAACTGGTGTAGACTACCCCCGTACCCTTACTTTACATTGGAAAAGAGAGACAGGGTCTTCCCATGAATGCACGGGGAGAGGTGAAGAAGGCAGTGCAGCACGATGGTGAACACACCACAGGTAAGTCACGGAACCTTTCTGAGTTCAGTATAACCAATGGTGATAAGAGCATCTGCCTCACCCGGTGGGTAGGACAATTAACTACTGTTTGTCACACACCTCCACAGTTCCATGAACTCAATTCAGTACTCACTAGCAGTAAGTAAGCAAGCGGGGAACTCGGGACATTTAGCTAGGCTCCTGAGCCTTCACTCTTCTCCTGAGAGGCTAGAAAAGTTAGGCTCACTTCAGAATTGTGAAGTTCCTGAATGACAGACCAAGGGCTTTGGACTTCATGACATGAGGTAGAATCCATAGAAAGATTTTAAAATATGAAATACCGCAACCTCTTCTGTGTTCTAGACAGATAGTTGTCTGGTGGCTGAAAGACATGAAGAGTCAAACATCAGTGAGAAAGAAACCGGTCTGGAACCTGCTGCAAGAGATTCCGGGAAGGAGATAATGAGGCCTCGATGAATGGTGGAGATAGTACCAGGAAGCACATTTTCAAATACTGTGTCTTTCTGACTTGAGAGGCAGAAGAGTGGCCAGGCACACAGGATCACTCAACTGCAGGAAGATGTTGTGTGTCTGTGCTGGTGAAGTGTTGGGGGCAGCCTAATTATGCAAAGCTACCCCAGAAAGGACATCTGAGCTTGGCATCTCTTCTGAGGGAGATGGTTAAGAAATGCCACAGTGTTCAATGGCTGGGAATGTATGCAATGTTTACAGAGCCTGCCTTTCATGATTCCTAAGGATCCTGACGGCCATCTGCAAATGTCTTTCCAAGAGTCCTACACCCTGTGCTCTCCTGCAGCTAGGCCAGTGGGTGCATGCAACTCCCTAACCTCTTCCTTTGAGAGCAGAGACAAATGCGCTCTTAGAATTTTAGCCTGTGTGCACATCCTTGCAGGTATGAGAACGAATCCATAATATTGCACTGCATTTCACAACTAAGAGGAAATGCAGAAACACATGTGCCATGAATCATGTTCCGGAATGTGAATGAAATGCAGTGGTTTCTTGAAATGTTCACCCATGTGAAATAGTGAGGTATGATGTTCTGACCCATGACCCAAGGTGGTGGTCACTTACGCTGCCTTCCCTACGGAAAGTAAAGTTGTTAGCCTGAAGAAAGATGAAGTGGGAGGGAACCATGTGGTTCAAAGAGTAAAGATCTGTTCTCCTCCTCTGCCTGCTCCTTTAGCTATTTTCAGGTTTATTTCCTGCACTGTGTTATCCAGGACTTTAGTGAAGCTCATTTTAAATCATCCAAAACCTGTGTCTTCAAATCCTTTCCCTTGAAGAAGTCGCTGCATTGTGGGAGGCCTCACCATTAACTCTTCTTTCCTGACAGTCACCTTGAACTTATCTTTGCTCAGTTCCCTCTCATTATTCACGCTTGTACCTTTTAGAAAATGAGAGATTGTATTTGATGTCTATGTCCCGTTTCCATCTGGGTAACTCATGGCTAACCTAACTGCAATTTAGTGTGTGTGTATGTACATATACCCACATATACCTACCTACACACACACACATATGTATACGTAGGTACAGGTCAGGCACATGTTTAAATAGATATAGATGATAGAAATATAGATAGATACAGATAGATACAGATCGATAGGGTATGGATATATATGCCATAGATGGGATTTGTTTCCCAGAGAAAAATATCATTTTAGCAGCAGGCTTTGCAGGTTCTTAAAAATAGTGTGTAACTCACAGAAGGCTAATAAGCTCTTAGAAATAAGCTTCCTGTTTTTTTTCTCCTCCCCCTTTCTTTCTCCCATATATCCCTTCCTTGTGCCTCTCACCCTCTCTTCGTCATATCACTTGTCCCACCTGACCTCCCTCCCCCATCTCCTTTACATTGCAGTTGAGTTAGCTGAGCTGCCCTGCAGCGCCTGGGACAGAACATTTTGCTCCCTAAACTCACAGGGCTTCTTCAGGCACCTTCAGTGAGTTCCACCTGGGTCTGACTCTGGAGAGAGGACTGGAAGTTTAGAGCAGGTAAAGATGGTGAGAAGGGCTGCTTTATCACAAGCACTGTTTGACCCCTTCTTTTCAAAGGATGTGAAGTGGGACACCTACTCACCTAAGAGGGTTTCTAATTGTGCTTCCTCTCCAGACAATGACTGGGGAGGCAGGAGAAAAACGACACTTCCGTTCCTCGCCTGCTCTGGCTTCAGTGAAACTGAGCCAATGATCCAAAGGAATCTGGACAACAAGCAATTCCCCCTCCATCCTCCATGGTTGCAATATGAAAATCATGTCAAATGACCGAAGTCCAGCTCTGCAATAACTGAGTAATTAGGGCATGGAGCGGGTGGGGAGACACTCGATTCTGTGCGTTTCTCAGTCTCTGCTGGATCAGGGGCTCCCCGAAGAGGGTGCTGTAAAACTGGGGTTTACCTCCACTGTAACCACTCCGTATCACCTTTGCCCTCAACCACTCTCTGGCTCTCCATTGCCTCATTAATAAAACAAGGCCTCTCACTAAATGATTTCGTAGGGCCTTTTCATCCCCAACCCTCTGGGATTATGGCACTTCTAGAAGAATTGCTGCCTTTCTGTAACTTACGGTGGTGTTCCATCCCACTTTCACCCAGGCTTCCAGAGACCATACATTTCATTCTGACCAACTTCCAACCCAAGCTTTTCCATGGATTCCCTATAAGGTGATTTTGCAACTCCTACCTGGCCCCTCTAGGTCAGGGCCCTCCCTGTGCTTTCCTTTCCAAAGCTCAACCCATCCTGCCTGGCATCCACTCCCACAGATCCACAAGACACTGAGACCCTTGGCATTCTGTTTCTCTGTCTAATTCACTCCATAGAGTTTTTCCTATTCAATAAAGGACTTCATTTCTATTGACTCGCAAAGACCACACATTTCAAGTGCGGCCAAAACAAATCAATGTCACATGAGCCAAATAAATCCTTCTAACTACTCCAAAGAGCTAATGATTCTGAAGTCTTCTCACTATCTCTATTTAAGACTGGTTACATCCTGGGGCGCCTGAGTGGCTCAGTCGGTTAAGCGGCTGCCTTCAGCTCGGGTCATGATCCCAGGGTCCTGGGATCGAGCCCCGCATCGGGCTCCCTGCTCAGCGGAGAGCCTGCTTCTCCTTCTCCCTCTGTCTGCCGCTCTGCCTACTTGTGCTCTCTATCTGTTAAATAAATAAATAAAAATCTTTAAAAGACTGGTTACATCCTATGTGACCACAAGAATATCTAAAATACTGCTACTATGTAAAATGGACATATTCAAAATATGTTTTTGGAGGAAAAGCCTTTTTGGAAAGATTTCCCTCACTGCAAAGTGCGTCCCATTTCAATCCTTACCCCCTCCAAAGCACACCACTCTCTTCAGCCACAGTTTTTAGAAACTTGATTCTCAGGAAAAGTTCCTTTAATAACAACCAAATTTGTCAAACATTCAGAACTGGACATTAAAATAGTTGCTCTAGAGTGAGCTCAAGGGCTTTTCACTTCGCTGCTTGGAACTAGCTGGGTAAGCACCTGCCAAATCTATTCTTGGCTCTGGTTTGCATGATTAGCCCCTCACTTTCCCAAGCTCAGAAATATAAAAACAAACAGATAAAAATTACTATGTGACACTGTTCCTCTTTCATGCTCTGCTGGAACATCTTGAGGCAGCTTTACTGTTACTGACCTCAGGGTAATTTTTTTGCACCTGGGGTGGTAAATTACTTCCAGGTGAGGCAAAACCAGATGGCCTCAACTTTCCTGTAGTTGATTAAAATGATTGTACCTGCTTTAGAAGTCTACTAATCAAACACTGTGGTTTGATTTACCATGGTAACGTCTCAGCCAGTGGCTTCTGCACTGTTAGTGGAAGACGTTGAATCTACCAATTAAAACTAGCAAACGATACCCCCATCTGATACACACACACACACACACGCATGCACGCACGCACACACACACACACCACTTTATTCTAAGTGCTTGCACAGAGCCAACTGCTGCTGATCAAAAGGAAAAATTTTTTAATTATTTAAAAAATGGAGCTCCTACTTCATGACATATAGAATAATAAAGCAAATTTGTAACCCTCCTGGCATGGTCTCTACTATTGCACAAATACAGAAGATGCTTGAACTGTGTAATTGCCTCGGGTCTCATGTGACTTTCATCTCCACTTGGCAAGAATACCCAATAACATAGGAGGAGGGCAATTTTCTCACTTATGAGTTATCAAATGTCTCCTAAGTTGGGCATGTGGATTCCATATTCTGTTATTATCAGATGATATTAGATCGCCATGTATTTGCACTCTCTGGTTTATAATTCAATACAATTCAATTTATTTCTGTTCAATTCAATTCGATTCAATCTAATTCAATTTAATTCAACACATTCATTAGCCACATACTTTATTAGGTGCAGGCTAGTATGAAAATTAGTGAAACACAACCCCTCCCCGCAAAGAACCGAAAACAATTTATCAGTCGGGGTTTGCGGGACCTTATAATTGCCACATGAAGCATGCTAAACGTCAGTGAGTGTAACACCTAAGATGTTGATAAGGACACTCAGATGACTGTGATATATTGGCCATTCCATTAAAATGTACGCAGAAAATATGCCAAGGCTAAGCAAGATATTACTTATGTATGACACAAAATAGCTGGTATTGCTAGGAGATGCTTTCTTTTTTACATCTATTTGTTTCTTAGATTATGAACTTATCTTAATGCATGACAATCTTGATTTCTTGAGTAAAAGCCACAACGAGAATGGATATGTTTCTAAAGACAACAGAAAAGAAGAAACAGGCAAAAAAATTGTGCTGCAGCCTGACTATATCTCCAGTGCAGCATTAACAGTAAAACAAAAATCTAGCAGCATTTTAGTGTTCATTCAGAAAATGCCATCTTAAAATCACTTAGATCTTCATTATTTTTTCAACATAGCAAACGTGTTTGCTTTTGCAGATGCTCTAACACAAACACTCGCATTCCAGACCAATAAAAATAGCAATAGTTTGCAGTTATGACCACCAACACCATTTGTAGACATGTAAAATCAAAAAAGATTAATCACACCATATGAAGCCGGCAATACACTGATTCCTAAATTATTCTGCAACCTCAGGTCTAGACCCTCCTGGAAGGAAAATCCTAGCAGCTTACAATTGCACAAAAGATTGTGTATTCTCAAGGAAATCCAATGTAGTATATTACTTTTTTGACTGGAAGTCAAAGTCTGCCTTTGGTTTTCATGAACAGTTTCCACCAATAACATGTGACAGGGTGAAATGTTTTCTGCATCGCTCCCCACTCTGTATCTGCTTTGCCAGTTTATCAGTAGCAAAAAGCTATCTCCATCCACCTTACATCAGTGGAAAGTAGCAGTTCAAATATTCCAAATTCTCCTATTGCCTGTGTCCCATTAAACGTGGACACCCCCTCCATCCACAGCACATTACCTTTGAAATGTAGGAAGTCCTCACTGTAGGCTAGACTCACTTGAGAAAACGAAAATTCTGCAGACGAGGTCTCCCTCTCTGTGTTTTCGTAGGTCATCAGCCCTGAGTGCACCAGGTACATTGAGTCCTCCCTCTGCCAGTCCCCAAATCAGGAGGGGGCTTGTAATCAGACACTTAAATTGTAAAAGAACACCAGAACTGACAGACAGCCCCAGCTGCTGGATGCGTTGTGTCTTCAAGAAGAAGTCCGAAGCCAAGGTGTGGTCGTCACAAGAAGCAGGGTGACTGAGTGCTGGGCTGTGGAGGCAGCTCTACCACTGAACTGGCAGCCTAAGCCTCATGAGGAGGGAGACCTCCCTGCAGGGCCCATATTACTAGAGCTCTGGGCCTTTTACAGGACTCCTGCAGAGGCTGCAAGGCGCTGGTGTGGGGATCTTGGTTGGTTACAGTTGTCTAGGGGAGACTTGGACTTGGAAAAAATATGCCTCCAGCTCCTAGCACTGCTGGATGTGCTCTGGAGAACCCACTGCAGGAAGAGAGCCCATGAGACAGTGAGTGGTCTTGGGTCTGGCTGGGGAATGGAGCTGGAGGATCAGTAGAGAGAGAAGGAAATAAAAAAGGTGGGAATCCTTGACATGAACACCCTAAAGAAATAAACCAGACTCTAAGGTGAAGGCATAGTTCATGAAGAGATTCAAAGGACACATAAATGGATTCCCATGGGAACTTGGCACCCAGCATCTGTCCCAGGCACATCTGGATGCTTAGTTTTTGTACACATCAGCAAGGCTTAGGAAACGAGCTCTGGCTGACCAGTTCATGGGCCTGGTATTTATGAGACAGGAATTCTGTTCTGGTCAATGCCCTCAACTTGCTGGGAAAGTCATCTGATAGGTCTAGCCTCAATTTCTTCATTTTTAAAATAAATGTGTGAAGTGATCATCACATGTTCCCTAAGGCCCTTCCATGTGTTCCTATTCTATGACTTGAAGGATGCATCTTATCCTAGGCAGCTCATGCTGCATAACAAAATACCATAGACTGGGCAGCTGAACTAATAGAAATCCATTCTCTCACACTTCTGGAGGCTAGAAATCAGAAATCAGAGCAGTAGTGTGATTGGTTCTGGCGAGAGCCCGCTTCTGACCTGCAGACAGCTGCCTTCCCACTGTGTCTATGAATAGCCTTTCCTCAATCCACGTGTGCAGAGTGAGAGCTCTCTGCTTCTCTCCTTATAAGGCCTCTAGTCCTAACTGATTAGAACCCCAAACTTATGACCTCATATAACCTTGATTACCTCCTCAAAGCCCTATCTCCAAATATAGTCACATTGGGAGTTAGGGCTTCCACATATTAGTGGCGGGTGGGCACACAATTCTGTCTGTAGGTCACCTGAAACACTGCTGGGCTTAGAGGCAGCAGACATTTCTCCAGTGTTTTGCTCCTCCTCTATGGGGGCCAGACACTCCAGAGGTCACATGCTCAGTCTCAGAGAGCCATGAGGCCTGGTTGGCCATGAGGAAGAGAGTCAGGAGGCTCTGTACTATCAGATGATGCACCACGTAACCCATGTTCCCAGCATGTCAGACCAGCCCACTTCTCCCCACTTCTCCAGAGAGGCAAGAACTGGAGAGGAATCAAGTGAGCAACTAAAAGGGAAGTTGGAAGTCAAGAGCCTGATTCTGAAGCATATCGACTATTAAAAGGTATAGGTATGGTCAAGGCAAGAAAAGAGGTGGAAAGCACCACACTGGGGATATTCCATATATATGTGTGTATATATATATTAGCCTAGGAATGATAACTTAAAAACTTCTGTGAAAGGAGCCCCCCAAATTGTACTCCTCATATAATTTCCCTCTCACTCTTCTATTTCAGATTTTCACCATATTTGCCATATGGACTATAGGGAATCCTGGCTTGATTTCCTCCATCATAGAGAAATATCCACTGTGGATCCCTGCTACTTCCATTTGAAATGCACAGATCACATATCCATAACAGGTGAAAGTGTTCAAACAATGTCACTGAGATCCTGTGCCATGAAGCCCTGGTTTGGGGATGTTCTGAGAGTCAGCACATCTCAGACACAGAGAAGACATGTTCTAGATTGCATGGCTTCCTAGAGTCTACCCCTCCTGTCCAAATCCACCCCCTCCCCCGGCCCCAGACAAACCCACAGAAAATGAGAGAAAAGAAACCTACTAAGAATAAGAACTTGAATAATTCTTGAATGATAACAAGCAAAGTAAAACAACCACAGAGGGAAGCTTACAGACCAGGGAATGAAAAGCATCATGGAAAGTGCCCATGCCAAGAGGTGGATGAAGGTCAGAAGCCACATGGCATTAGTTACTCCACTGCAGTGGGAACAGCCAAACAGACTAAGTCTCTATGCCAAGTAGCAAGACACGGAGTGTCTGACTTAAGACTGAGAAGTGAGTATAGGGTATTGGGTCCAATACATATGGCAGAGCTCTCAGGGCTGATGATTTGGGGAGGATGAGAGACTATCCACAGCCAGTACCACGTGCAATGCCCCGCAGCACCTTCCACTTCTTCCCCATTACAACTGAATGCAGCATGCATCCCACAAGCAGCAGCCCCTGCCCACCTCCTCCATCCAAACACACAAAGACATACACCAGACAGTTTAATGGGCATTCACTCTTCCAATATGTGTTCAATCAAGAATCACTACACGATTCACAAAGACCAATATCATGAAATTCAAATGAAGAAACAAGAGGCTCAACAGACAGAAAAACTTAAGAGGAATCAGGGCTAAAAGAGCAGTAAGAACAGTACTAAGTTACTTTCATATATACAGAAATATACAGAAAAGCATTGTGCTTATAAACAAGGACAGGAATTATGAGATAAGCACAGAGGGTTATGAAAAAAAAATACCCATTTATAAATCTTGGAAATGAGAAACAAACACAGTTATGGCAATGGTCTTAGGTAATTTACCAAGTGATCATGAGATGAGGTAGAGGAAGAGCAGAGAAAAAAAAAATACAGACCAAAACACCCAAATAGTGACAGAGTAGTCCATGGCTTGACATTCTTAGTAAGAGGGAAAAATAAAATAGCTGAGAAAGGACATAGGAATTCTAGGCCTACTTTAAAATTCAATTAAATTGTTTATTTAGAATTTACTACATGGGCATGATTGCCCATACAAAATAAGTGTTGGGAGTTCCCTGATGGAGTTGGCCTAGAAGAAGACCAAAAGGAGGGGGAAACATGCATTCCTAGCAGGATCTAGAAGTAGAGAGGAGAGGAAGAGGTAGGGTGATACAGATTTTGGAGAAAGGGGAACATACACCGGGCACTACCTGTTGGGGGAGGTAGGGGAAAGGACAAGCATTTTTTTTCAGAGATGTTTTCCTACAAAGTAGACAATTTTGAAGATACAACTCCAATTCTTGAAAATGAAACACATAGTTGCATCTGTCTGACGAAGTAGGAAACCTGGTGGAACTTTATGGGAAAGGAGTGAGAGGATAAAAGATGAATTGTGGTATGGGTACAAATTAGTCATGAGCTAGAACAGGGAGAGGGTGGGCTGGGAGACCAGCTAAGAGATTCTTGCACTACCACAGGACCTGGCTTAAAAACATGTACAGGAGTAAAGAGAAGCCAGAGTTACATGTGCATTCCTAGAAACTTTATTAAAAAAGACAATTCAATTCCAAAGTGTACCATGTATTTTTGACTTAATCTTTGACAATATTTACTGCATTGGGCCTGTTTTCTTTATCTGTTCCCTTTTTCATTTCCTTCACAGATGAACACACAGTCAGACAGCTCAAGTGTGATAAGCACTCAACTGAGGCTAAACATTTGCTCTTTTGTGCACACCTAATGAATTCCATCTTGGCCTCAAATGTGTTAAGTTTGTGAAACCTATGCTTCTTTTCTTTTTATTATGGTATGTTAATCACCATATATTACATCATTAGTTTTTTTTTTTTTTTAAGATTTTATTTATTTATTTGACAGAGACAGAGACAGCGAGAGCAGGAACACAAGCAGGGGGAGTGGGAGAGGGAGAAGCAGGCTTCCTGCTGAGCAGGGAGCCCGATGCGGGACTCGATCCCAGGACCCCGGGATCATGACCTGAGCCGAAGGCAGTCGCTTAACCAACTGAGCCATCCAGGTGCCCCACATCATTAGTTTTTGATGTAGTGTTCCATGATTCATTATTTGCATATAACACCCAGTGCTCCATGCAGAACGTGCCCTCTTTAATACCCATCACTGGGCTAACCCATCCCCCCAGCCCTTACCCCTCTAGAACCCTCAGTTTGTTTTTCAGAGTCCATAGTCTCTCATGGTTCATCTCCCCCTCCGATTTCCCCCCCTTTATTCTTCCCCCTCCTGCTATCTTCTTTTTTTTTTTTTTGACATATAATGTATTATTTGTTTCAGAGGTACAGATCTGTGATTCAACAGTCTTGCACAATTCACAGCGCTCACCATAGCACATACCCTCCCCAATGTCCATCACCCAGCCGCCCCATCCCTCCCACCCCCCACCACTCCAGCAGCCTTCAGTTTGTTTCCTGAGATTAAGAATTCCTCATATCAGTGAGGTCATGTGATACATGTCTTTCTCTGATTGACTTATTTTTCTCAGCATAACACACTCCAGTTACATCCACGTCAGTGAAACCTATGCTTCTTATCATTGGTATCAGCATTTTCTTTTCTCTGCCAGGGGAGAATGCCATAAAATATTCAAACAGTCATACAAACCCTACTACCGACCAAGGAGATGAACTCCGGAAACAAAGCTGTCGGCTCATTCATCAGGGGCCACACAGGAACACATTTGGGTTTGCGTGGTTTCAGTGTAGTTTACTGCAGACCGTGGATTGTGCAAAAGTGGAATGCACAAAGGTTGAGGATCATCCTCGGAGGTGTCAGACCTTGGCTAACAATGAGATTAGGGGTGCATCAAATGAAGAAATAACAGAACACCTTGGGTTATAGAATACAGGCCAGGGAGTTTGAGAAGAGCAAGACTGGACTGTAAAATAGTTCCAGTGTTCAAGGAAAGAACATTTCCCATGTCCAAGAAGGTCTAATTTTCCCTGTCTCTCCCCTCCCCTCCTCACCTCTTCTCATCTTTCTACTCACTTACTCCAGGGTGTATTAACTCATCCTACAGAACAGATAGGCTACTATGTGAACCAGTGATCCCTGACCTCATGGAGCTCACATTTAGTGCAGAAGAATAGACATCAGATGATGTACATCAGTGGCTATCAAACTGCTTTTCCAGATAGTAGAACCCTCTCTGCCACTGAAATCCTATATTGAAAATTCATCAAGTTACAAAAGCTGTGCTGCTTCCCTGGGGGTGGGATGGGAGGGTATGGAGGGACCCGGAACCCAGGCTTGTAATCCATGATCATTCTCAGCCATTTGCATCCTCTCTCTCTCTCCTCCCTTCCCTCTTTTCTCCCCCCTCTCTCCTCTCCTCCCCCCCCCCCGCCTCCCTCTCTCTCTCTCTCCGTCCGTCCCTCCCTCCCTCTCTCTTTTCTCACTCCCATTTAAATCACCAAAGTTTGGAACAAGGGTATAGGTTAGCCACATTTTATATTTACTGAATAAAAATGAACATTTCTAATCCTGAATTTTAAAAGAGAAGGAGTTTGTCTTTCCACATTTCTTCACCGACTACATAAATGAAATCATAAATCAAATGTGGTCTTCATGCCTTCTCTCCACCTTGCACCTCACCCTCCCTTCCCCCATCTTTTTTTTTTTAATATTTTATTTATTTATTTGACAGAGACATAGCGAGAGAGGGAACACAAGCAGGGGGAGTAGGAGAGGAAGAAGCAGGCTTCCCCGCGGAGCAGGGAGCTGGATGTGGGGCTCGATCCCAGGGTCCTGGGATCAGGACCTGAGCCGAAGGCAGACGCTTAACGACTGAGCCACCCAGGCGCCCCTCTCCCTTCCCCCATCTTGAAAGCACACCCGAATTGTGCTCATGGAACCATGGAAGACCTCCTGTGGCCTTCTGGAATATACCGCCCCCCTCTCTCTCTCTCACACACACACACACACATGCATGAACCTCCTCTTCTCTTGGAAATGCCCACTCCTGACGTTAAGCACTTTGAAAATACGTGTTTACTTTATTCTCCTCCCTGCCCGTTGTCCCAGGCTGCAGCTGCTGCTCCTGATGCCATCATGCTGGTGGTGCCAAAAAGCTGTTTTTCTTCCACTCTAATAAACACGTTTCTCTTCATTTGCGAGTTGGTATGTTTCTTTATCTGATGGGTTCATACCATTCGAATATGCCCAGATAATGTGTTAACCCCTCCAAGGCTATGGCTTTCCAGAAACATGCTCTCCACGTGCCATCCTTTGCCTCAGACACATGGGCTCCACTGTGCTCAGAGTTAGTCCCGAGGGAGAGGAAGTGTCTTTGCGATGAGACATGCAGGTGAGTGGGGTGAGGGCATAAATGGAACATCTGCTTTCATTATCCTAAAACAAATTTAGTGGCAATAAAAAGTGTTCAAGTGAGAAGATCTGAGGATGAAAAGTGACAGTCAAAATTATAACCATACCGCATCCCACCTCCATGCCAGTGTCATCCTTTGCAGTTTGGCTCTCTCTATTCTCAAGCTGAGCAGGGAACTCACACCCTCTCTAATTTTACTCACTGGCCCTGCTGGCTTTTCTCAAACCCTTCTGATACCAAATGCCACTGCCTTAAGTGATTTGCAAACACCCACTCATTTACCCTTCACACCAGTCTTATGAAGCGCAGAGAGGTTAAATGACTCAATCAAGGTCACACAGCTGGCAAATGACAGACCTAGGATCTGAACCCCAGGAGTCAGCCACAATGCCACACTGGTTACTGATGAAAAATACTTCACTGCCGATGTGTCCTGAGACCTAGAAGCCAATCGATGGGAATTCAAAATTCCTTTCTAAATAATTTAATGAAAAAAAAAAAGCCTATTGTAGTGGCTGAGTACCCAAGTTTTGTGGTCACTTTTTGCTGTGTGACTTTGGATTAGTTCCTAAACCTCTCAGAGCCTTGACTTCCTCACATCCCAAATACGGGTGATGATAACACACTGTGAAGGTAGAAGGTAGTTAAGGCCATTGACATAGTGACTAGTGGTCTGTAATGTGTAATAAGTGGCATCCCCACTTGTCATTGATGGTGTCCAGCACTGAATATGCAATACCCAGACAAGACTTTTTAGAAGGCTGGGGAGAAATCAAATCAGCCAAAACCAAAGGCAATACACTGAACACATTCTTTAGGGGTGAATTTCAGCTCTTGACAATCACTGTTACATCTGCACTGCCAATAGAAAGCTGAATATCTAAATGTTCACAGCAGTAAGGTTCTCTGAAGAAGAATCTCCCCCATGGGCAGAACATCTTAAAAGAAGACCCTTGTGCCTACATTCCAGAGCCTCTGTGATCTCTTCACACTCTCCTTCTTACCCGTGTCTCACACCCTCTAGTGCATCCCTGCACCAAGCCCTGGGAATACCTCATCAGGACCTCCTTGCCTTTGTTCCTCAAACTCCTCCAGATCTATGGATAAGTCCGAGCTTTAGCCCCTGCAGGAAGGGCATGTGATCAATTTCCACTTCCTCTATCTCAATTTCATCATCTAACAGGACCATCTGGCTATGTTATAAACTACACAAATTACCTGGGTTAGCTTTTAGAAGGTTACCAAGAGAGATGTATTTTTTTTTCCATTTAAGATAGATTTGATAATGCTACTAAATTCCAAGTATGTAATTTGGTTTGTCCACTCCTGCCCCTTTCGCCTTCTTCTCTGTGGTGCTCTTAGATCTAGATCAGATATTCTGTATTTAGTCCACTTACTGGCCACCAGCACAATCAAGGGGTTGCTGACATTCCTCTAACTTACTGCAAACTAACCATGCCTCCATCCATTCCTCTAATGTGAAAATTATCACTATCGCCCTCCTGTCTTAAAAGAATATTTTGAGGGGCGCCTGGGTGGCTCAGTCGTTAAGCGTCTGCCTTCGGCTCAGGTCATGATCCCGGGGTCCTGGGATCGAGTCCCGCATCGGGCTCCCTGCTCGGCGGGAAGCCTGCTTCTCCCTCCTCCACTCCCCCTGCTTGTGTTCCCTCTCTCACTGTGTCTCTCTCTGTCAAATAAATAAATAAAATCTTAAAAAAAAAAAAGAATATTTTGAGTAGAAACAACATAATAAACACAAAGTTGCTTTGAGCTCTTCAGAGAAAGGATTTCACATCGAAGTATATTTGAAATTAGTTGGCTATTTTCAGCAAATATGGCTCCGAATTGGAATCACCTGTGTTCATCTCTAGCCGGTGTAGACAAATGTCTTTGTAGCTAAATCTACAACTCTGCTTAAAAAAAGAAAAAAAGTTAAGACAGCAAATTGCTAATCCCAAGTCTTCTATAGAGATCACGTAGCTATCTACCAAATCCTGGATTCTGTGTGCAATGGGATGCTGAGGCACAAGATTTCATTTTTTAAATTTTATTTTTGGTTCATTTTTGTTGGGTAACCACCTCATTTGTTATTGTAAATAGACCCCAAGATTCAGTGAAACTGCTCTTGTGGGGAACTGGGAACTTCTACTGGAAAAGAACCCACCAATTAGGGTAATCAGTCCAAGGAAAAGAAAGAACACATATTAACTGCCTTCTGTTATAGGAAACACCTGGACAACTTTAGCGACAATGAATCCTCTATATGAAGTTTTGAAGCAAGTGTTTCCTTAATTTTGCAAGAATTGTATTTGGAAGGTTGCGTACGTAGCAAGGAAGAGAGAGTATGTCTTCTTTGTTCCATGTTATTTCATCCTTAGAAGGTCTCACCCTCAAGAACCCCCTCTACCTCCCATGTCCCAAGTAAATACCTATCGGCTTGGTCCAGAATTCCACAATGCTTTTCTGTTGTGTTGAGACTAGGTCCCTATGAACCATAATTTGTTTCGGTGATGAGATTTTCTTCATTCTCAGCCTTGGCAGGGCAAGAAGCATAGCAATAAGAGTTGACAAGACCTGAATCCGGTGCATGGATCTGTCCTTCATTTATTTGTGACCTGACAAGCCCTTTGCCTCATTTTCATGACCTAGAGAGTGAACGTTTTAAGAGGTCAGGATCTGGAGTCAACTATACCTTGGATCAAATCTCATCTCTACCACTTATTGGGTGAGTGACTTTGGACATGTTAATCTTTAGCCTGAGTTTCTCCGTTGGTAAGTGAGGACCATGATAGCTACACCCCCATAGGGTGAATATAAACATTAACTTAAATTATGCATGCCCGGGGTTTAGTTGATTATTCTTGTTATGATTGATACACCATTGCAATTAGTGATTTCAATCCAATGCAATGCAAGACTACCAAATACTGCACAAAAAAAGATGCATAAGGACTACAAAGGCGGTACTGTTACTATTTTTATTTTTATTATGTGAGCTCTGAATTCAGGTCTATTTTAGAGGTGACAAGAGACATCATAAGAAAGGAATTACAGAGATTCCTCCTTTTACTTAGGAAGAGCTTTAAAATACCCAATGTGGTTGAGAAATATACATTTGCAAAACATTAGTACATGATAAAATGAGAATTTACACACACACAGACTCATTGAGCCTGGAAAATACGATTATAAAGACAGAGAATTAATTCTGCCATTCTGCCTGCCTCATAGAAGGAAGAAGGTGGGTGGTGGCAGGGGGTGGAGGTGGGGGAGGAGAAAGCATCCAAACCAAATAACATTCACTTCAACTAAAAAGCATGGAGTGAACAAGCGATTGACTTTTCCATTTGGTGCCTTAATTCCTGTCCGTCAGGTTTCCTGCCATTTCTTGCCTGGAAATGTTATTATCTATCACTCTTCTGGAATGAACATGACCAGGTACATCTCTCTGAATCTCACCCTCCCTCTCTCTTTCCCTGATAAGCTGGCAGACCTGGGGGCTGTTGACAAGATTCACATTCTCACTTGATAAAGTGCCATTTACACTGTGATTGTCAAAGAGAGTGGTGGGGCGTAGACTCAAACACTACTCTCTGAGGGGGAAAATACTTCCGGACTGCCGAACTTAGAAGACTGGTGCCCCAAAAAGCAGGGAAGGGTGGAAGAGAGGGTGAGTTCCAATTAGTATTCATCCCTGTTTTTACTTGGTAAAACTGTGGGATCGTAGTTTTGTGGATTAAGGATTAAGAGCAAATTTGGCTTAGTGAATATTCCTCCTCTGGATAAATGTCTGTTGAGGATTTAGAAAACACTTTTCTAAACCAGTTGCTTATTTTCTTTACACGCCAGTATTTTTTATTTCCCTTTAATAATCACATTAACTTCTATTTAAAAGGCCCGCTTTGTTGTTGTTGTTTTCCACATTTGAAAGTGAAACTTCTGCCACCAATTTAATCAATCCCCTTGCCTCCAACCTCTCTGCAGCCTGGGAGACGGGCACTGGGCCAACTGGGGCAATCAGTCAGTGACCCCACAAGCAAGGTCGGGCACATTGCTTGGCCAGCTTCCACGGCACTGAATCCAATCTTCAGGGATCACAGTGCAATAAGCAACCGGCATCCATGAGTTCCTGACAATCATTTCTGAAATTGACTCAGCACTTGAGAGAGCGCAAGCATGGCTTTGCTCCTCACACTCCGGATCACAGCTGTGGATGGAGGTAGTTGGGTGAGCAATGAGAAGCGGCCAGGGCTTAGCAGGAACTCGTCCCAGGAGCAAGAGAGGAGAAACTGGCTCCCTGAGCCTGTGTGCTGGCAGCTTGTCAGCTCGGCCACCAGCAGAGACTGCTGTGTCTCTGTCAAATAAATCAGTGAAATCTTTAAAAAAAAAAAAATAGCACCTGTCTTACAGAGCTGCTCTAAGGATGAGTGAGTTAATACCCGTGAAACAGCGGGGCAGGGTCACTATTACTATTATTATGATAATCATTACCATTATTTTTTTTTAAGTTCTATTTTTTTTAAAGATTTTATTTATTTATTTGACAGAGAGATAGAGAGAGAACACAAGTAGGCAGAGGGAGAGGGAGAAGCAGGCTCCCTGCAGAGCGGGGAGCCCGATGCGAGACTCAATCCCAGGACCCTGGGATCATGACCTGAGCCGAAGGCAGCCGCTTAACCGACTGAGCCACCCAGGCGCCCATCATTACCATTATTTACAGGTGAATAAAGTTAAGTATTTTCCGTATTTTTCTACCAATATGACAGAAACTCAGATTATGTAACTTGGCCAAAGTCACAGGGGTGAGGATTCCAACAGACCCATATCTGACTCCAGAGTGCAAACGCTTGGCCATGAAACAAGACACCACTCCTGATCAGTGTTAGCCAACCACCTGTCACCAAGATAGCCTTCCCATCCTGGGACACATGGCATGACTCTCAATTCATCAGGTTCTATTTATGGGGTTCCTGCTACCAGTCAGGAGAAGTTATGCATAAGAGGGACAAAACGAAGTAAATTGCTGATAGTGTCTGTGGGGGAAGCAATACACATAAATAGGAAAAGAAAAACAATAAAAGCAGATAAATGAAGCCAAAAAAGAACAGTCACCCAACAGCTATGGGAGGTCTCATCTGTTGCCGTCACTCTTGGGGCCTTCCAGGTATCTGTGTGCTCAGCAGCTTCTGGCTGCAGGACATTTTGCTCCTGGTGGTTCTGTATCCTCCCCTTTTCCTAGCCACCTGCTCTTGATCCCTAAAGTCTCAGCTGAAATTGTACCACTTGGGGCACCTGAGTGGCTCAGTCGGTTAAGCGTCTGCCTTCGGCTCAGGTCATGATCCCTGGGTCCTGGGATCGAGCCCCATATCAGGCTCCCTGCTCAGAGGGGAGCCTGCTTCTCCCTCTCCTCCCCACCTGAGTGGTCTCTCTCACTATCTCTGTCACTGTCCCTCACTCTCAAATAAATAAAATCTTTAAAAAAAAAGATTCTCTCTCTCCTTCTCCCTCTGCCCCTCTCTAGAATATTAAAAAAAAAAAATGAAAAAAAATGAAATGGTACCTCTTCATGGAGCTTTTAAACTCCCCAGTCTAGGCGTTGTCCCTCATATGTCCTTCTAGGGCACACACTTCTCTTATGTAAGCAATGATTTGTGTAATTCTGTGTTTATGTCTATCTCCACACTTGATAATACCACCCATAACGGCAGGGACAGTTTCTTTCTTGCTCCAACAGTGAGCACAGTGCCTGGCATACAAAATAAATGAATGCAAAATGCATCTCCTCAAGGGATAGAACAGCCCTGCACCTCTCCTCCCTTCCTGTCTCCTAGGAATCTACTTCCGGAACTTTCAGAGCAGGAAAAGTCTTGAAGAGGTGGGCTTGTTCACAATGACTATGAGGACCGACTGTGGAATATTCTGCTGTTCCAGGAAGACAGGGGCTCTGAAAACAGGCAGCTCTTTCAGTCCTGCCAGCTTCAGACCCAGGTTCTGCATTTTTCTCAAACAGCCCTAACTTGGGGTCTCCAGCGGTTTGCCCCTGGCTGGATGCTATTAGCCAACCAGCTTGCCTTGCAGCTGACATATCATTACAGAAAAGAAGAGCCTGTGTCTCCTCCTTCTGCCTCCCTGCCCTCCTCATTCGCCTACCAGCATTTTCTCTCTAAACCCTAAAGTCACCCAACTATGTCACACCATCAGCAGCCTCGGTTAGGTAAATGCCACTGAGCAAATTTCCGATTGCCTCTGGGATAGCCCAACCTAGAAATCCAGAAAAGGTCAGTGGGGAAGCTGGGAGGGAGACACTGCATCTTTCAAAGTAAGCTGGCGATCCCATGAACACTATGGGAAGAGCCCCAAAGAAAAGCTCAGAAATGGGATGGCAGTTCTCCCCTGAGGGCAGACCTAATAGGCAGCTACTCCTCCATCAAGTAGGTGTGTCAAAGAGATAAGAGCATTAATGGCTCCCCTCCTTACTGAGCTAAACGGAAATGTTATGTCCCTCCTCGGTTTGGCTTTTCCTCCCCTCCAACTTTCCCATACCGCACCTCTTTCTGAACATAGCACCACACTAGCTTCCCCATACGAGTCACAGCCCCACCTGTCATGCCAACACCAGTGTAAGTAAAACCTGGTCCCAGGCGAGTGTGATGGGAGCAATAAACATCTCTAGGGGTGCTGATAACCAGCGAGGTCACAGTGAAGGGCACACTCCTCCCACTGACTGCAGCTGCAGAAGAGACTCTATTGACTTCAGAAACAATGTTTTTAGCAGGGAGTTCATGCTTTGCTCCCTGGAAGTGCTGCATCCTGTCTCCTCATCTCTAATCTCCAGGCCTGCCTCCACCCAGCCCTGCTTCCAGAGAGGAGCCTGATGTGGATAAAAGGATCCAATGAACCTCCTCCTGGATCACCAGCCCCAATGGCACTGAAGGAATGAAGGGGAAGACGTCAACTCCCCTTTCTCCTCAGAAGCGTCCCATGCCAACGGGATCCCAGATGGTCTCCATTCCTGAGCCATCTGGTGACATCTTCCTCCAGGGGTCACTTGGGATTTTTTTTTTCAGACATACTTAATGTTCTGATTTTTCTCCTTTTTGTTAGATGGGTCGAAACTGTTCTTTTTCTTTCCTGTCAGTCGGTATCTGAGGCGCATAACCCTAAAGTCAAGAGGCTATAGCACCTTTCCATTACATTTTTCTTCAATTATATTTCCTATTACCTGGTCATATCTGAAAAACTGTATTTCCTTTCTTTGGGGTTCCCAATTAACAAGAAAATAAACACAAAAATCCTGAGCCACAAGAAAGAAGTCTTCTCTTGAGTAAGTTAGATGGAGGGTCCTACAGGGTATGGGCTGACTCTTCAGATGCCTCTTCACCTAACACTGTGCACGAATGGGGCTGAGGGAAAGAACTTCTGCTGTTTTGTGTTTTAGCAGCTGTTCAAATAGAAACATCTCTTGGGACGCCTGGGTGGCTCAGTCATTGACCGTCTGCCTTTGGCTCAGGTCATGATCCCAGGATCCTGGGATCGAGCCCTGCATCGGGCTCCCTGCTCAGCTGGAAGCCTGCTTCTCCCTCTCCCACTCCCCCTGCTTGTGCTCCTGCTCTCGCTGTGTCTCTCTCTATCAAATAAGTAAGTAAAAAAAAAAAAAAAATAGAAACATCTCTTTAGTTCTGGTGACTAGAGTCTTTGTTAATTTTATTTGTTATTGTTGCTTTTGTGTGATTTGGTCTGTGTGTTTATCTGTTTTGAGGATGTTGGATGCTAATGCTGAGGGCAAAATGAACTCTTCTGGAGTTTCTCAGCTCCTGGGTCCCTGAGCCACTGTCACTGCCATCTGGACCCAACCATCCACAAACGTCAACCATGTTCACACTGCTTTCTCACACGTGGCTTCCGAGGGACTCTAGAGTCATGACAAGAAAATGCAGAATCTTCCACTCTGATGGTGGGAAGACTCCATTCTTTTTCTGCTTCTGGAGATGAAGACAAAGATTCCAGGGCTTCAATGGCCCTGCTATTCGCCCCCAGGAGGCAGTACTGGCCCCATAATTCTCAGCGCCGAAGAATGACACACCCATTCCCCACACGGGGGCTAAAGTTGTGTATGGTGTGAATCCAGAGATCTTTACAGAGCAAAAAAGATAATATGGTCTTTGAGGGAGGCTCTTGTGATCTGCTTGGGAGCTGGAGGGTGAGAGGACAGGGATAGAGGTATGCCCGTGGGGGGTGTATTGCTACTCCACAAGCATGCCTTCAGATTCAGCAGAAGAGAGCAAGCCTTTGTATTGGTCAAGCAGCAGTGTGTTTTGAGACCTGCACGTAGCCCCCTAGACTCTGAACTCATCCAAAAGGCAGATCAAGATGGTAAGGTCTCTTCCTCCTAAAAGCTGAACTGTAGCTAAGGAGTGGTGTGCACACATATGCCTAGGGGCACACACATAGGTTCACACAGCTACAAAACAAAACTAATATAAACTAAGTAAGAATCAAATGCTAGGTCAGTATAGGAAGTAAGGGCATTGAGGATAAAAGGGTAACTCAACCATACACTTGAGACATCACATGATCAGTCCACCCAACTCTGACCTCAAGGGGAGCTCACATACTGGTCAAGGATAGAATGTGGTCCTCAAGACCATCATGAGGAATAGTTCACTGGGAAAGAGTATTCTCTTCTCTTGGGAACCAAGGAATCTGCCAGGAAATGGGGATCCAAGAGAAGGAAGTTTGCCAAAGACATGAGTCTGCAGCTAAGCTTGTATTGTCCAGCCCAGATCACTAGGGTCAAGAAGAGAGGTGTGGCTATGTAACTAGTATTTCCCCAAGAATTTTAAATGATGACTGGGTCCCGCCAGACTCCCTAGTTTGGAGGTCTAGAAATTCTGTTTTGGGAAATTTGGATTTCTGGCTTCCAAATGAATAATGGGGGTTGAGACCAAGCTTTTGAAGGAAGAGGGAAATGGCATCCAAGGTGGAAACACTGCTATCCAAGGATTTGGAGATGAAGAATTCATAAGGGATATCCAGGATTCAGCATCAGGCTGGCTTGGATACTCTGCTTGAAATTTAGCCTCAACACTGAAAGATTATTTAGTTAATTGGATAAGACTCCCTTCTTGAGGATTTGGTGCCAGAATCTTGCTCATCTTGCCTAGAATGGCTGATGTCTACTTCAGACCCTAGTCCTTAAGAGCATAGAAGTCTGGGCTTAGGCAAGAAAGTTAAGCAGAAATTTGGTAAATAGGCAGACCTATGTTCTAATTCCTGATCTGTTACTTCTTCCTCAGATGACCATGGACACAATACAATCTCTGAGCCAGGATTCCATATGTAAAATTGGGACAATCTTATGAACCCTCTAGGCTACCGTGAGGATTAAATGAAACAGATCTTAATGTTATTTCTGACACAGAGTAAATGCTAAGTCTGAGGGAATAAATGTATACTGGATGGATGGATGGATGGATGGATGGATGGATGGATGGATGGATGCAGAGAGAGAGAGAGACAGCATTCAGCTATCCTTTCTGCTTCAGGCCACAAGGGCCCCTCTACCCTCTCTAAAGAGTACCTTGTATCCATCCTACATGCTGGTCAGAAAGACATGAAGAACACAGGGGAGCGCCATCTGGGAATGATCTTTATTTTGTACTCAGCATGTTCCCGGAAACCTGTTGTCCCCAAGAGAACAGGTGAAAGCCTGACATTGTCAAAAAAGTAGGAAAAGCTTGCTGCTTAATTTTTTATTAATGGTATTAAAATTTCTTTGCATAAGTCATTAATCATTAGGTCATGTGAAAGGCTTATGTTTATTCAGAGAATATAGTAACTCAAGCAGTAGTATGCATGTTTCCTCCATTGGCCAGTAGAAGTGCTGTGCTATTATATAACACAATAGATTTTTTTTTTCTTTTTTCCTATTTATTTAGTTTTACTTAGAACAGTTAGTTCAATTTAACAAGCATTTATTGAATGTCTCTGACAAAAATAACTATGATATGGTCTCTGCTGTGGAAAAGCTCAGGATGATAACAGTAATGACAAAACAGTAAAAATTGTCACCATTTCTCGGACAGTCACTTAGGCGCCTATCTCTTTGCGAAGCACTTCATGCACATTATCTTATTTATCTCATTTAATACTCAAACCATCCTATGAAGTATGCACTATTATTATCCCCATTTTGTGGAAATGGAGGCTTGAATATGTTGAGTAGCTCACCTAAGTTCATGGTTATAGTCTGGTGGGGGAGACAGCTGCACAGATAAAATTTCATTTCAGTTTCTCCACTTTATACAAGCAACTATATTTCTATACATAATCTGTAGAGGACCAGGGCAGCAGTATTCTCTTGTCATTTTATTTTTTCATTCACAACACTTCTGTGGACCTTCTGGTGGAGATCCAGAGACAGTGGACCATCAGAAAGAGATCAGAAAAAAAAAATGGTCTCTGATTCCAGGGAGTCTTTTAAGAAAGTGAAGGTTTCTTCACTTTCCCTCCCAGGGACATTAAGATGTGAGGGTACCACACTGCATCACGGGAAAAGAGAAGAGAATAGGAAAGAAAATCTCAACCCCATTACTGTTAATCCATGATAAGAAATGTGTTTAAGGAAGCCCCTCTCTCTGATCTAGCTGCACTCCAACTTGGGAGTTAAGTACATTCCATATGTTTCTTGTTGCATTATATTTAAGGAAAAGAGTGGAAAAGAATATTAGAAGAGAATATTAGTCATTGAAATCATGTGTCTGAAAAATACTCACAGGGACATCATAATATTGTATTTGTAAAGAAGCTAAATATAAGGAAATACACCAAAGTAATAACTTCAGATATCTCTAGATATAGAACTATAAACTGAAAAATGAACTGTTATTAATCTCTAAAGAGCGTAGTCAAATCGTAGATACATTTGTGAGGGCAAGTTCCATTATGCCCACCCCAAACCCCTCCTTTCTCTCCTTGAATGTCTCCTTCACATTTCTCTCCCTTCCCAGCAACACCATCAGTATTACCTTTTATATAGCACCTTCCTTTACATAGCAACTGTCTTACAGAGCTGCTGCCGCTTAACCCTTTAATGAGTACAAAGAGATGTGTAATTGTTCATCACAGGAATAGTATACCCACCAAAAAACAAAATGCAACTGACAACCTGATGAGAAACTCTAAAGCTGTTACTATAAAATGAAAACTGCCTTTTCCCTTCATCTTATTGCAGACCTGTCTCTCTAGGCAGTGCTTCACGAAGGCATAGTTGGGAAAGCACAGGTTGCTCTGGAATACAATCTCATTAGAGGATGTGTACTGTCTAGAATCCTTGTACCCAAGGAAACACCCATGATAACATGGGGCAGCTTGGTTCTTTCTTTTTTCCCAGACCTCTCTCCTGTATTATTCATTTTTTTTCTCAAAGCTGTGGGCCACCTCTAAGACATGGAAATAAGAAAATGTCTTGATCCATGAGAAGATTCATAAAAGAGATACTATGGAGTGACAATATTCAGGAGATGCATCCTCTCACTTAAGCTGACACACTTACTGATATCTACAATTCCTATTTCTTTTGGCCTCAGATTTCCCACATCAGAAAGACAAAGTGTCCCATCTGCCCTGATTTCCACATACTGCAGCAGGAATATAAATCTTACCATGCAAAGGCCTTACATGTTCTTGAAAGAAAGAGTCACACAGGCAAAATCATCACTGGAGCCTGCTATGGGCTGAGATTATGAGAGACTGAGTGGCCATAAGCCATAGCACAGCCTCATAGTAGGTACTGCCTTAGGCCAGTTTCAAATACTAACACACAGACACACAGACACACACACACACACACACACACACAAACCACAGAGTCAGCATCTGTCTTTGTAAATGCTGGGATGGCAGCACTGTCACTTATCTCAGTAAGACTGGATCTTCTTTAACTAGGAGAATGGTTCTAGGACAGAGTGACATTGGCCAAGGGATATATATTTTCCTGAACCAGAACTGTTTATTCTCTGTGTGATTCTTCAATCTTAACACTCACCTCTCCCCCACCAGACACCAACTGATACTGCTAGGACAACAGTAAGTCCAGACTTCCCCTGAAAATCTGATGCTATAGCTTGTTTCCTCTGCCAGCCAGCTATGGGAAGAATAATTGAATCATGTGCTTGAACTGACCCAGAAGTAAGAGCCAAAGGCCATAATGGGTGACCACTTTCCAATCTTGTAGAAACTTATGTGAACCCAAATCAACAAACTGTGAAAATTGCCTGAGTCAGGGTCTATGGTTTCATGTAGGGAGACGTATGGTTACTTCCCTGAACGCTGGACTTCAATAATATTACAGCACTGTATGACGCAGGAAAGGAGCTTGGTGAAGTTTAGACAGACAGCCAAAAGCAGCCTCCCCCCACCTTTCTTGATATGCATGTGGTTCTTATCTTTAAAAGTGCACTTAGTTAAGTGACATATGATTAGAATTGTTCCTTTTGTTTTTGACAAACCCATTAACTAGAATCTACATGGTTTGAAGTGGAAGAATTAGGTCAAATCTTAAAACAGAGTCTAGATCCTTGGTGGCCATGCAGGAATTTAGAAAGATACAAACCAAAACCAAAAACAAGTAGTAGCAAGAACATGACAGTAAAGACAGGAGTCCTCAGTGCACTGCCAAAAACAAATGCCTTTCAACTATCCCTTGGCCCATGGAGTGATATAAAAGGGTTTCTAAATTCTACTCTTATGTTCTAGCAACCTAGGAGCAGTCCCTACCTCTAAAACTCCTCCACTTTAATCTTGGCCTCTTCATACTTTTACTTACATAGCAGAGGCATAAATCAAGTACCTAAGCCCACTGTAGGAATAAGCTCAGTGAATGGAATAATTTTCAGAAATATTTTGAGCATTAACTGTATGCCAGGCAAAGTCCTTTATGCTCGACAAAGTCCTAGTGCTGGGAATATAAGGTAAACATGTGGACCCTGTCCCTCTGGAGATCTGATGCAGTTTTTATTTGTTTAAAGTGTTCTTCTTCAGCGGGAAGAAACACATCTGGAACCCCTGAAGAGAAGTGATTGACCAGTAAGAAGTATAAATCTCTCTTGGGTATTTCCAGCTACAGTGGTCATATTTGGTTAGAAATGTGGCTGTCCCCCTCAGCTAATGCAGAGGCCATGGCTCCTTCCAACAGAACAAGGAAAGGGGGCATGCTATTTGACACCTAGGATCAAAGTAAAACATAATCTCTAAGTCTTACTCTTTCTATTGATCTATTTTTCCATTCTTTTGCCAATACCACACTGTCTTGATTACCTTAGCTTTATAATAAGTCTTGAAGCCGGGTAGCATCAGTCCTCTACTTTGTTCTTTTCTTTTGATATTGCATCAGTTATTCTTTTACTTCTCCATATAAACTCTAGAACCCGTTTCTTGATACCTACAAAAGAACTTGCTGGGATTTTGACTGGGAATGCCCTGAATCTATAGATCAATTTGGGAAGGACTGACATCTTGTCAATATTGTCTTCCTATCCATGAACATGGAATGCATCACCATTTATTTAAGTTTTTGATTTTGGTCATCTGAGTTTTTTAGTTTGCCTCATAAAGATCTTATACATATTTTGTCAGATATATACCTAAGTATTTCATTTGGGGGGATACTAATGTAAATAGTATCCACTTGTTCATTGCTGGCATATAGGAAAACAACCCCTCTAAATTCTGACACCAAAAGATTTCTTCATTTTGGTTCTAGAGTCAAGCATGTAGATGCTTACTTAACTTGCCATTTGAAGTGTAAGAGAGAGATGGTATTGTGAGTGACCTGCCACTTACCAGCATTTATAACACTATATAACAATAAACGTGGTAGATACAGGCAGGCCCTTATAATAATTAGGTTAAAATCCTGGTACTCATTTCCCAAATTGGAAAACTGAGTAATAACTCAGGGCAACTGATAACAAATACTATAACTGTAGTTAGTGTTTTACAATTTATCAACATGCTAATATATGCAATTTATCTGATCATGACAACAAGACACATATTCTCCTCATTTTACAGATGAGGAAACTAAGCCTCAAAGTGGTTTGCTGACTTGCCTAAAGTCACATTGCTGATAAATGGCAGTGTCAGAATGGGTCCTCATGTCTTCTGGTTCTAAATTCCACAGTCTTTCCACTATCACTCAGAATTTTCCAGTGATTCAGGAATAGTGGTGGGTATTTGCCCAGCTTCTGATATCAGTCATGTTCCATTTTTCTGTTCCCATTTAACAAGAAGAATCAACAATCCTAAATCTTGGTTTTGCTAATGATTGCACATTCATACCCACTGAGTGACAGAAATATATCTTGGGGAATTATAGTTTAATAATCCCACAAGTCAGCACATAAATGCCCAGAGAAAAATAAAATGTATGACTGTCTAAATATGCTTAAGGTTATTCTGAATACATTTGAGAAGATTTGAAGAACTAAAGCCTTTTGCTTTCAGCACGTTAGACTGAGTCTAGTGAATATCCTGCATTTCCACATTCTTATCTTCAGGTATACCTGGATTCTCCTGTATGTAGTTCTCTCCCATTGCCTGGCTTGCAAATTAAATACAACAACAAAACAAAGAATGATTTCCTCAAAAAAAGAAAAAAAAAAAAAAAAAAGAAAGAAATCCTAACACACACATGCCATTCAAAAAAAAGAGAGAGCAAAAACAACAAGATGTAGGCTGAAATGTACATTTTATTTTTTTCCCCACAGGACAAAAAAAAAAACTTTTAATAAAAAACTCCTGAAAATCATTGTTTCTTTCTAAATATTTATTTAGTTCTACTGCATGTGTCATCTGTGACTGACTTCTTTCCCATAGAATAAGGTTTTCAAGGTGCATCCATACTGTGGCCATGTTTGTTTGTTTGTTTGTTTATTTTTATTTTATTATGTTAATCACCATACATTACATCATTAGTTTTGATGTAGTATTCCATGATTCATTGTTTGCATATAACACCCAGTGCTCCATGCAGTACGTGCCCTCTTTAATAGCCATCACCAGGCTAACCCATAAGATTTTACTTATTTATTTGAGAGAGAGAGGATGGTGAAGGGGCAGAGGGAGAGAGAGAGAAGCAGACTCCCCACTGAGCAGGGAGCCCTACAAGGAGGGGCTCGATCCCAGGACCATGGGATCATGACCTAAGCCAAAGGCAGACACTTAACCGACTGAGCCACCCAGGTGCCCCTGAAATGTACATTTTAAACAAAGAAAGGCTCCAATCCAGATACATGTAACTAAATAAATGAATCTCCCCCAATCTAAATAAATTAAACCCTTTTCTTCTTAAATACTGGATATGGAAGGCTCCAGCTTATTTTTTATTTAAGTTTTTTTTTTTTTTTAAGGTTTTATTTATTTGACAGAGAGAAAGACAGCCAGAGAGGGAACACAAGCAGGGGGAGTGGGAGAGGGAGAAGCAGGCTTCCCGCAGAGCAGGGAGCCCGACGTGGAGCTCGATCCCAGGACTCTGGGATCATGACCTAAGCCGAAGGCAGACGTTTAATGACTGAGCCACCCAGGTGCCCCCCAGCTTATTTATTTTATGAACAGAAGGACAAGACTAACACTTGTGGGATGCCAACTATATGCCACATACATTGTGTCAGATACTTCCACATATATGAACTAACTTAGTCTTGGCCACAACTGCGGGACTAGCTATTACCTCTTTCTACACCAGTGAGGAAACTGGCTGCCCCAGTGATGTGCTTATGGTCATATAGCTGGCAAATGGTGAGTTGATTTCTGAATTAAAATCTAAAGTTAAATCTGTTTCCCTCTCTCAAGACCTGAACAGGTTAATCGGATCACCTATTGGCAGAAGAAAAGATTCCCCAAGAGGCTGAAGAAGATGAGAGCGCAGGACACTTTGTTCTCAAATTTTAATGGCTAAAGAGTTTTATAATGGGCTGCCAACCATTCCTTACTTCCTGTCCTATAGGTTGGAGAGAGAGGGGATAGACAAGCCACCTCAATATAAAAAGGTTTCAGAGAGAAAGGAGTGATGCTTAGGATTCCAGGACCAATTATTCATTTTTGATCAATATCCCCAATGTTCTGTGCCATGGGGGGCATTGCTAATCTTAGGTTAATATGAAACAAGAAATGACCCCAGGTGTACTAAGGAAGGCAAAAACTCTTCTACTGAAAAGTGTCTCCCAAACTGGCCCACTTCCTGGTACATGTAACTCTCATTAGTCTTTCCTGTGAGTTGACTCTTTGGAAGTGTCTAGTCTGCCCCTGGTCTGTTATGCTAGTCCATCTCACCTCTGTGCTCTATATTAGCTGGCTCACGAAAGTAATCCATAAGTAATAATAGTGATTTACAGTCCTCAGAAACATCCTTCTTCCCAATCTCCATTCTGTTTAATCATCCATTTCTCAGACTGGTAAACAGAGGCACAGAAATAATAAGAAACCCCTAGCATTTGGATCTTGACATATATAAGAAATTACATTCACGTGGTTGCCTTAACGAATCCTCACGAGAAAACCTATCAGGTAAATACGGCAGATATTTTCATCATTTACAGATGAGAAAATTAAGCTGCAGACAGACCAAGTGATTCACTTGGGCACGTGCGCAGCATGAAGGCATAACTGATTTGTACTGCTAATGCTTCTCCCCCACTTCGACTGCTGATGTGTATGTACCTCCACTCCCCCAACCCCTGCCTTGATGTGTGCCTCTGCTCTCCCCACTCCTACTGTGACACATGCCTCTGTTCCCCCAACTTCTGCCACTGACTGTGCTTCTGCTTCCCATGCCCCTGCGGCTGATGTATGCTTCTGCTCCCTTTGGTTCAGGCCCCCTTTGGGGCACCCTGCCCACAAGGCTGCTACAGCCCTATCTGGTCCCTCACTTTGATTTCCTCTGACAGCCTCTGGTAAGGCTTCTCTGCTCTATATCCCCTCGTCTCAGGTCCTTCTCACTTCAGTCCACCTGGATTCAGAGATGACAAATAGAGGGAAATAGACAGGAATCTGTGATTACAACTTAGGAGGGACCTTCCTAGAGTCATGCACAGCCAGAGAATTTGACAGACATTAATGAACAAAACAAAGACCCCACTTTCAAGGAGCTTATAAGCAAGCAGGGAGAAATAGACAGCAAACAAAATAAATAAGTAAAATTGCATAAAATTGTAGGAGGTGATGATAGCTATGAAAAAGGAAAAACTAGGACAGGGTAAGAAAAAGGGAGACCCAGGAGGCAGGCGAAAGGGGGAACAGGGTGGAGGTGGGGAGTCGGGCAAACTGCTCTGCCATCGGTGGGGGTGGGCCTGCTGAAGAAGGCAAGGTTGAGTGAAGACCTGAAAGAGCAGAAGGCCGGAAGCCTAGGGGTCTCTGTGGGAAGAGTGTCCCAGGCACCAGCTAGATTGGGGAGCAAGGAGACCAGCATTGCTTCTGTATCCTCTGAATGCCCTTGCTCAAAATAACCACCCAGGTACAGGGCAAGTCTTGACAAATGGGCTTCAAGAGGTAAGGTTTTAGAAAACAAGAAGCATGTCAGAAAAGTGAAGGACAGGAGGTTCTGCCTAGGTGGAGTGCTGCTATGGAAGAGCCCCTCATTCTGCGCCAGAGGAGGAGGTGCTGAACAGTGGGAGGTGGTGTGCAGAGAACACAAAGATACACACATTTGACTTCCATTTAGAGCCCCCCTTGCCTGGTCAAAGTGGGTGTGATTGTGAATTTTATGTATCACCTGGACTGGGCTGAAGGGGGCCCAGATAGCTGGCAAAATATCATTGCTGGGTGTGTCAGTGAGGACAGTCCTGGAAGAGAGTAGCACTTGAATGGGTAGGCTGAGTACAGAACATCCCTCCTCATCACCTCAGCCGGGTATCATCCAATCTAGTGAGCACCGCAACAGAATAAAAAAGCAAAAGAAGGGCTGGCTTCTCTTTCTCTCTTCTTGAACTAGGATGTCCCTCTTTCCTGCCCTCAGGCATTGGAACTCCTGGTTCTCAGGCCTTCAGACTTGGCCTCAATTATACCACCAGCTTTGGTTCTCCAGCTGGTGGATAGCATATCATGGCATACTTCTTCCTCCATAATCTCATGAGCCATTTCCTAGACTAAACTGTATCTTATACATTGCTGTATATCCTATTGGTTCTATTTCCTTGGAGAACCATCACTAATACCATGAGCTTCCTTTGGAGCTGATATCCAATGCTGGGAACCTGCCTGAAATTAGTCTCACGTGTACTTACAGGGCACACAGGACGTTGTGCGGGGGTGACCAAGGATGACCAAAACCATGGTAGCAGCAAGCACTGATTGAATCCTAATCACAAGCTGGGCCTGTGCTAAGTACTACACACATACACTCACTCACTCCTTTAAACAGCCCTATGGGGCAAGTCCTAATAGCATCCCCTCCTTTTACAGTTAAGAAAACCAAGACTCAGGGAAGTGAGGTGACCCAAGGTGGAGCCAGATTTCGAATAGCCCTGTTTCACTCAAAAGGCCACAGAGTCCTCGGGTCAATAACAGTCGCCGACGCACACAGCCAACTCTCCTCTCTTCAAGAGAGAAAACCTTCACTCCATATTAACACTGAGCGAGAGACAGCCATCTTGGAAGCATCACTGTTGGAGGATTCATGTAACATCAAGAAAGGTAGATGGATCAAAATAACCCTTCGTGCCTAGTGAAAACAAATTCACATTGCCTTCAAACATCCCCATTCGAACAGAGTAACTCAGAATTACTACTGCAGGACAAGAATTCAGAGGAATCCAGAACCCAAGAAGGCAATACTTGCCACAGGCGAGCCCCAGTTCTTCACTGATACCATCATTCATGCAGGTAGAAAATCGCTTCCACGCGGCCCATGCGTGTGCACACATGCACATTATAATATTTTGTTTGCAGATCTGCCTATTTACATAGTTAATTTGGGATCTGTTTGCAAACACAAATTAGTTTGGTGCAATTACTTTGTGCACGGACATAGAGTTATCCGCTTGAGCAGTTTAACAGCGTGGAAATGGCTGCATGGTAGCATATGGCTGTCTATATATAATCACAATATTACCTGCACATATTAGTTACGTAACAGTTACATTATAATTAGGGCTGCTTTTAAGTCATTCAAAAGAAAAAGAAGTATTTTAATTAAATCAGCAAGGTGTTTTAAGTGGAGAGAAGTGAGAGAGAGCGTTTACGATTCCCAGCATTCTATCAACTGAAATGTGACGTGCGTGTCAGCACCTTTCTGGCTACCATGTGAGGAGAAGCTTTTCTGGTAACAACACTGAATATTATCTGCCTGTGACCTTGTGCCCAAACAAGGCAAACTGCTCTCAGACTCGCCTGTGGGCCGACTTCCCATCACAGAGTCACAGACAAATGTCAGAGCTGGAGAAGACCTCCATGGTTGTCTGGTCCATCTGACCATCATCCAGAAGAGCCAACTGAGGCCTGGGCAGGCAGAGTAGCAGACTCAGAATCACAGGGTTTAATGGAAAAACTGAAACCAGAACCCAGACCTCCTGCATTACAAGACTGACTCTAGTATACCGCCCATATCATGACATGGCCGTCACACGTTTGAATGGTGACAGAAATACCCCATTCAGCCCATTTTTCCCCAAATTAGGAATCCACACACATTAGACACACTCAGAAAATGAAGTGGTATCACACACATCGATTGATAAGTAATAAAAATAAGGGGTTAAAGAACTTATCATAAGCCATTCAAGTAAATACGTGGTAATATTCAAATTTCTTCATGCCACATCTAGTACTTGTGGTTTTAAAAGAATATTGCCTTCAAATGAGAGAAATTCATTTAAGTGTATTAGAATGGAAGGAACCAAGCTTTGTCAGTTGAGTTCCAGAAGTACCATTCCCTTGGTGACACTGGGCAGGTTACTGAAACTTCTAATGATTTCTCTATAATACTGAATTACACACTTAAATGCTTTACATCATGAAAAGGAACATTTCATCCAATAGGCATGGCATTACCATGAGCTTCAAATTACAAGAGGCAGGGACATAGTCTTAAGGTTGATATTCCCATCTCATCCTTGGGTGATATGGGTCAGAATATTCCTTACACCCAATTTCCCCCATGCTGCCAAGTACAATATTGTCTCCATCCTCTCTTGTGGAGAAAATGTGAACATGGAGCCTAGGGGAGGAAAGCCACAGGATGCTGTTATTATCATCAGGCCAATTGAGAAGAACAAATAGCATCTCAGCATAATCAACATCTTATCCCAAATCGTTTCTGTCCTTCCTCCCCAGTACACCATTTAACACCCCATGCAGACGAGACTAAACATCGTTGGTTGCATAAGACAAGAAACAGACCACAGTAGAACCGGATAAAAGATCACTGGTGTCCATCAGGAACAAATGACCATGTAATAACTCTGTAATTACATGGTAACTAGAACTGATTGAGCCTGTAAATTATATCCTTGTCACCTCCGGGTAAATGATGCAGCTCTATCTCCCATCTACAGAAAGCAGCGGCACATGGCCCACAGTCACTGAAAGATAAGGGAGTTCTTGGCTGATAAAGCAGCTTTGCCGCTGTTGATAAGTGATAGAGGGACATGCTGAAATCTGGGAGTTAATGATTTTCCAGTTGAGGCATCACTGCCTTGCCATCCATAGCAAGGCATCTATTACACAGCCAGTGTTCTCCATCCTTAATCAGAGGGATTGGTTAAAGTTCCCAAAATCAGAGGGGGCGCCTGGGTGGCTCAGTTGTTAAGCATCTGCCTTCAGCTCAGGTCATGATCCCGGGGTCCTGGGCATCGGGCTCCCTGCTCCACGGGAAGCCTGCTTCTCCCTCTCCCACTCCCCCTGCTTGTGTTCCCTCTCTCGCTGTCTCTCTCTCTCTGTCAAAAATAAATAAAATCTTTAAAAAAAAAAAAGTTCCCAAAATCAGAGATGAAAGGAATGTGCTCCCCAACACATGCACACAAAAATTCTCCACATGTGCATGGGCTCACACATACCAGCAGCTAAGGTACACTCCCCCAGCCATTTAATCTGCAGACCTTTGAAACATCACTATTGTAGTATTTCACCAAATATTTTAATACTAGAAAGAATATTGTCTCTTTTTATGCAACATTCTCTCCTGGACCATTATGCAGAGGCATTAAGAAATACTATGTAGTAGATTATTCAGCAAATATTGTTTGACAGTCGACTGTGCACATAGCATTCCGCTAGGTGTAAGAGAGGAAACAAAGAAGCATAATACACAATTCTCTCCCTCAAGGATCGAGTCCACTTACACAAATAATGTAAATACGTAAGAAGTTAAATTATAATGCCACAAGGCAGTATATAATTAACTGCCAAATGACTGGTAGAGACAATACTTCTGTACAGAAGTACAGAAAAGAGAGAACTCACTTTGGGATGGTGTAATCATAAATATGGTTTCTTAAAGATTCAAATGCACACCTAAGAAAGCTGAAATATCAAGTTCATTGAGGTCTGTTAGAAAGAGACATTTCAAATTTCTCTCTATCCACAGTGCTCTTTGTTAAAAATAACAACAAAACTAGATATTTTTCATTAATGAAAAACAGAAATGTTGGGAGGAAAAACATCAGAAATATGAGCATAAATGAGTTACACTGTGTATAGCCAAGGTGCTAGGAGACAAGATAAATACTAATAAGCTCAATACCTCTTTAACATTTGAGTGTTTATAAATTGGGTAGATATGTAGATACTCTGTCCACAGTAGTAGGGATGTAGTAGGGATGTATTCTGATCAACACAGAGACATAGCAACTAGGATAAGACCCACAGAATTGCAACCAGCCAGTTAAGAACATAAAAAAACCTTAATCAAGGTCCCTATCCATGTGGCAATAAACATGGGACACCATCCACTGGGGATCAATGGGGGTACTTCTCTGAGATTGCGAGGAGAGACAAAGAGCCTATGAGTCTCTCCTTGTTCCTCTGCCCCTAAACTCCCAACCTTCTAACTGCTATTCCTAACTAGGTGTCAAGAGAATAGCAATATGATGGGAGCTATTGTACAGCTATTGCTGAGGGGTAATCAAAATGGCCTCTTGAGTTTTATCTGGATTTAATGTAAACCCACTTGCCATCGTCCCATCACCCTCTTGAGCAAGCTTTTCACTGGCTGACCCTACAGCCACAGATCTCCAACAACATTTACCCTGCAAATGTTCCTCACTGATGTGTGAGGTGCAGAAATCCACTGGGTATAGATCTTCAAGTTAGTGACCTTCAAGTTCAGGACCCTCCAGAGATCTTGGAGATGCAAAACATAGACCCATAGCACTTACTGGTAGCTGATCTCTGGGTGAGAATAAGGGGACCAGACAGACAGTCTGCATTTATCCATGGAAGAAATATAAAATATATACCATCTAGTCTCTGAAACCAGAGAGACTTAGCACTCCTCCAGACCCTTAAGAATTTGAAAGGTCTCCATGAAAATTTTCTCATTCTGGAGTAAATTAATGCTATCCCAAGGAAAACATCCTCTACAATCACCAGAATTCTAGTAAGGTTAAAAAGAGTCATATGTTCCGATAATGCTTCACCAGAAAATAAAATAAAATAAAATAAAATAAAAAGGCCAAGTTAACTATGCCCTTTGTAATGCTACTTATCTCTGGGTCATCATTTCCTTGTTGAAAAATAAAAGGATTAAATGAGATGATCCTTAAGGTCCTTCCTAGATTGAATAGTCTATGACCTAGAAAGGCTGTAATGATCAGTTCTTCAAAAGCTAATGAAGAATAATCACATCCTCAATCTCAAGCTGTAGATAAAGAAAAAGAGACTCCTGTTTTAACCAACCATTAAGACTATAAAAAAATTCAGTTATCTAGGCTCCTAACCTTCCTCTGACTCATAAAACAGTTTCTCTCCAAGAACCAAGCAAGATCCTAGGGACTATCCTGGGATAAATCATGGTTGATCCACAGAGGCCTTTGTTTGATCTCACATTTAGGAACTGTGTTCACAACACGATGACGGAACCTATGCTCACATGCTGCATCTGATTCCCATGACACATTTCTATAAGAAAGTAACAGCATCAGGGGGACATCAAACTGCTCATCAGCAAGTGGGTCTTCATTTGGCTTCAGGAGGCAGAACTCGATGGCAATGACAGGACGGGACATCTCTCTACACCTGCAATTCTCATTTTATTTACAGTGGCCACAGGATCGATATCTTCTCCCCTGGAAATAAAGCTTTCTACTTTGCATTGGAATTTATCTTCAATAGCTGCTGGAAATCATTATCACACAATAATGTTCTATTCACTACTCATGTTATCTCTTCAGCTAGGCAGATTGCCAGACATTTGACTGCCTGACACCAAGCCCATTTGGTGCACGACAAAAATAAAACCTTGCATTGCCTGGAAATAACATGAGACACACTCATCATCTAGCTAGGGATGATTGGGCTACTTTCTCTTTCTGAGGAGATGTCAGAATTCATGTAGACCATCCAGTGTTTTTGCCTACAGTCACGAGCACACTCTCATTATGCGTGTATAGTGGGCATAAAGAAAAAGCTTGTGAACAGAGCAAAGTTATTACGAATCCCAGAGGTGATGCTATGAGGTCTAGAAGACTATGCGCCCATGGCTGTGCGTGGGCCTTGCTTATCTTTAGTTGGATTCATTGATCCAAATGTCATTTCTGTTAAATTCAAAACCTTTTCTTGAGATCCTACCAAGCACTGAGTACTGATCTCAGTACCTGAAGCACACTGACGAATACAGCCTTCTTTCCTGGAGAAGTCTGATTTAGAAAGTTAGGCAAAACTATGTGCATAAATGTCAACACCTGATGCGACATGGGAATAGGATGTTGGTGGGGTACCCAGAAGGACCACCGTATCCCGGTTATGAACTCAGAGGAGCCTTCTCAAAGTTCTTACTATTACAATCAGATGTCTTAAAGCAGAGTCATAAAAACAGGGAAAGGATGATTTAGAGGACATCTCCTGTGGGAACATCACATGTCAGTTCACAGGCGAATGGGTGTTGGCATGGGGACTCTTGAGTATGATAATTATAGGAAGGTTCTGGGTCACTAGAACTTATAGGAAGAGTGATGACCTCTACCTCTCCAATCCCCAGGGGATGTTTCCTTTTGGATATGCTGAGATTGAGGTCCCTATTGGACACTGACTTGGATAGATGCAACACGTAGAAGGAATAATTTAACTACATTCAGATAAGGCATCAGAGTCAGAGATGGCAATTTGGGCAGCCCCTACACATTGACAGTGAAAATCCAGGAGATAGATGAGGTTTCCCATGGAGAAGGCTAACAGCTTTGGGTCATGGGCAGAACCCGTGTTACAGGAGCTAGCACAGGAGGGAAAGAGAGCACAGGAGACAAAGCCATGGCAGCCAGAGCGGCACAAGGAAAGCCAGATGAGGAGGCAGCACTGCAGAAGTCAGAGCGGTAGGGTTTCAGGAAGAGGAGAGGTGGGGGGCAACAATTTGAATGCAGCAATGAAAGAAGCACTCTAGAGTACACTTTGGATTTGTGCAGAGTTTGGAGGCTTCGGTCAGGGCAGTTTTTTTAATAGCTGTAGCAGTACAGAATACAGATTCCAGTTGGTTAAGGAATGAATAGAAATGAGGGAGTAAATTACTATTCAAAAATGTCAATTAAGAATGAAAGAAAGGGATAGAGAAAGAGCAAGAGAGGGAGCAGATGGCTTGGGCATGTTATGTTTTGGGGGAAAAGCCAGTAGAGAAGGAAAGGATTTAGACTCCCACCCACAAGAGATTATATAACAGAGTCTGACTCTGTGTGAAATATTATTTTCAACATCCAAGACAAATACAAGTCTAAGTCTATTCCAAACTGTTATTTAACCCCATCTCCTGCCCGGACCTCTTTCCTGAGCCCTAGGCTCACATAAGCAATTGCCGGCTTGGCGTCTCCACTTGAAAGCCTAATGGACATCTCAAATCTTAATGATCAAAACAGAACACCTAATTCTTCACCCCCAACTCTCAAACTTGGTCTTTTGCCAGTCTTCCTGTTCATGGCTTCAGGTCCTCTAACTAAAAGCCCTGGAGTCCTTGACCACTAGCTTTCTCTCCCGCCCAACATCTAATCCACCAGCCAGTCCTGATGGCTCTACCTGTGAAACAGACTCAGAAAATGACTATTCCACATCATGTCCATGTCTACGTGATGGTCAAAGCCACCATCATCTCTCATCTGCCACATGGGAACAGTGTCTCCACTGTTCTTCTTACATCCAGGGACCCTTACATCTATTCTCCCCATGTTCCCAGAGTTACTGATTGAAAATGAACAGGGTTACTCATTGAAAAAAAGTCAAAACAAGTCAATGCTTGACTCAATGTTCTTTAGTGACTTGCCTTCACATAAAGAGTAAAAGTTAAAGACTTTTAATGGTCTACAGACCCCTCCCTAATTGTGTTAGATTGAGTTACTGGGCATGGTTCTTGACTCTTTTCCTTTCCCACTGTAGGCAGGGTGGATCTTCCCACCAGTCAACTTTGGGCTTGGCCATATTACTTGCTTTGACTTTGGGGATGTTAGCAGACAGGATGCGAGCAGGCTTGAGGCTTGCAAAGTGCATGGGTGATTAGGCTTTCTTCTTTCACTCTGCTGTTCTACCTGGAGAACAGATTTGGGGAGAGGGGATACATTCTGATTCTTCATCCTGGGTCTCTGATGAACCTGTGCAGAAGCGGCCTGAGCCCAATTTAAAGTCTACAGCCAAGCGAGCCAAACCACACATTTGAAAGTGAGGGGAAAAAATGCTATTGTTGTATACCTCTGAGTTATATCTGCAGCACTTCCATGGTAATAGCTGACTAATTCAATTATCTAGCCTCCCACAACCTCTCAGTTCTCATCTCCTTCTCCCTCCCTCCCTCACTCTGCCCAAGTCATATTTGCCTCTTATTTTTCTGATCCCAAACAAACTCCTGCCTCAGGGCCTTTGTACATGCAATTCTTGCTCCATACTCCACAATATCTCAATGGTTTCATTTTTCTTTTTTTTTTTTAAAAGATTTTATTTATTTATTTGACAGAGAGAGAAACAGCGAGAGAGGGAACACCAGCAGGGAGAGGGGGAGTGGGAGAAGCAGGCTCCCCGCAGAGCAGGGAGCCCGATGTGGGACCTGATCCCAGGACCCTGGGATCATGACCTGAGCCAAAGGCAGTCGCTTAACCGACTGAGCCACCCAGGTGCCCTCATTTTTCTTTTTTTACTTCCTTCAGGTCTCTACTCAAATACCTTATCAAAAAGGTTTTCCATGATTCCCCCTACCTCCAGCCCTCCTACGCCTTGCTATGGTTTATATTTCTCCACAGTACTCCATAACATGGCTGACATATTTATTATATTTATTTATTTTTTAGCCTACAGGTCAGAGCTTCTAACTTACTTTTGTACATATAATCTGCTTAGTAATTAAACAAACATAAATTCAGGTTCCCCTGCTGATTTTCAATTCTCCCTGTCCTATACAACAGTGTTTTTCCAACTGTTGTGTGTGCACCAGGAAGCCACAAGTGAGATGATTTTAGTAGATAGACAGATTTTATATAAATAAAATATATTTAATTTTATTCTCAATTGAGTAGATGGGCTGGGGGCTTTAAAAGTAATTGGTGAAACGGGGAGGTAAAAATAAGCACTGGGAAGCAGGGCAGGTGGTGTGCTTAGGTGCAAATGATCCCAGTCACCTACAGAGCCCTTGAGAGCTGCTCTGAATTACAACAGAGTTGCTCTGTGACTGATGTTTACAATAATGACCCGAGTAACAAAATAAGATAAATGATATTCTCTGTGCTTTGCTCAATAAGACAGAACAATAATATATTTTAGAAAAAGAACTCTATCAAGAAGGATTGTAATGTTTTAAGTTCAATTTAAAGGATGATAGCTCAGTTATATGACAAATTCATTCATGTGGAACACTGCTGGTACCTCATAAATAAGACTTTCCTATATAAACATAAGGATTTATAATGAATTTGCTGATTATTCTTTCCTCATGAATAATAGGCAGAATTGATTTTATACTCACTCCTCTTCTCTGACCCACCTCCTCCCAGCCTTATATGATTTTCTTCTTTTTCTCTTAAAAGAAGGCAGTCTGTAACAAATAGTTGTAGCTATAAGTTAATGTATACTCCATTTCACATCGTTTCAACACTAAGGGCCCATACGATTATTTTTCTGCCTGATGGACTACACAGACTGAATTTGTTAAGTGATAATTATTGGACTAAACAGAACTTCTAGTTTCCAGTCTGGCATGAGAGGAAAGTCATTACTCCTATCCCACAAGAAAAATGCTGAGCAAACTGCAAATCCACAACTCTTCTTAGGTCCAGCAGAGGACTGAGGCCACAGAGCAAACTGCTGCCCCCAACACTGAAGAGACAGGTGAATCAGATACATATAGACAGTCACAACTTACAGGAGCAGAAGCCCACAACAAACAGCTTTGCGGGAACGAGTACTGGGATAGGAACACTTACACCATGATCCAGGAATGATCACAGGGGCAGGGTGGACACCTTGGGGAGTTACAAACTCCAAGGGGCTCCAGTCTTCCCCAGGCTTACATACACACTTGTAAATAACCCCTCCAGGAACCCTACCAGATTCTCTCAGTGATTATCAGAGAAAAATCCCCTTGCAGTTCAGTAGGGGGGGAAGTAAAGGTAGCCTTTTTGAAATACACCCAGAGCATCCTGTTCTTCTGATCTCAAGAGAAATTATTTTAACAGAGTCTGGGGAATAGGAAATACCCAACTGCAGTCTGCCACAGTCTTCCTACCTCAACTTAAGGGGGAAAAGCAAAGTAAAACTGAGGTGCAATTGTAAAGCTCCCAGTCCAGGCACACAGGCTCGCTGAAACACTGAAATTTAATCATAGGACTATAGAATGCTTCTCCTCCTCCCACATGTTAGTTACCTCCATATCAAAAAAGTTTTGTATACTGAAAGAATTATTCATCTCAGATGGTATTTAAAGAAGTCTCTAGGGAAGCCCAAAGACAACCCGGTAGAAAAAAAAAACCAAGGAGAGCAGAAGTTGTAGCCTCTGATACCTACAGCTACAGCAAACAATAAACACTGTTTAACCCCTAACCAGATAAATATAAAACCTTACACAAAAATACCAATTTACCTCAGTGCCTTTCACGCTGAACATCCTGCATGGCTTTCAACAAAAAATTACAACACATACAAAAAGACATAAAACATAGGTTGAAGAAACGGTGAGCATCAGAACCAGACTTGGATATGGCAGAGATGTTGGAATGATCAGACTGGGAATTGCAGACAGCCAATATTCTAAGGGCTCTGAAGGCAAAAGTGGACAATACATATGAACAGATAGGTAATGTATGCAGAGAGGTGGAAACTCTAAGAATCAAAAGGAAATTCTAGAGACCAAAATCACCACAACAGAAAAGAAGAATGCCATTGATGGGCTCATCAGTAGCTTGGACATGGCTGAGGAAATATCAGCGATTGGAAGAAATGTCAACAAAAATTTCCAAAACTGAAATGGAAAAAGAAAAAAGACAGGAAAAAGCAACCCCACAGGAACATAATATCTAAGAACTCTGAGTGGCTATAAAAGGCTCAGTATATGAGTAATGGGCATAGTAGAAGGAGAAGAAAGAGAAAAGACCATGAGAAATATTTGAATATATGAATATTTGAATGCATGACTGATATTTTCCCAAAATTAATGAGAGACACGAAACCACAGATCTAGAAGTTCAGAGAACACCAAGACAGGAGCCCAGAGAAGACCAATAAACTACACCTGAGCACATCATATTGAAACTGCAGAAAATTAAAGAAAATCTGGAAAGAAGCCACTGGGGGTAGGGGTGGGGCAGTGCCTTACACATAGCGGAGCAAGAGTAAGAATCACATCTGCCTTCCGGAAAATTGAGAACTTCTTTGCACCCCAGGAGCTGTATCCAGCGGCTCCATGGACATCACCGTGCCACAAAACGAATATATTGAGTTACACTTGGAAGCACTCTGGCTAAGGTCTGAACTACCAAGAGGAAAAGAGAAAGAAGGAAGGTCAGGAGGCTCATGAATGTTCAAAGAAGGCAAAAAAAAAAAAAAAAATGATTGGTCTGAAAGCTAAGCTCTACCATAAACAGTGCCATGCTGAGAAAATACAAATGAAAAAGACTATCAAGATGCATGAAAAGAGAAGCCCCAAACAGAAGACTGAAGGAAAGATTCCAAAGGAGCAGTGCCTGCATGTCTACTGGAAAGGGAGGAGTCCCAAGGTAAAGAACTTTCCAATATGATTAAATGAAAAAGAAAAGAGAAAGCGGGAAAATGGGAAGTCCCTTTACCCAAAGTTTGTGTCCAGGGAGAAACAGAAGTATTAAAGGTTATTCAAAAAAGAAAGAGACCGAAGAAAACATGGAAGAGGATGGTTACTAAAGCCCACTTTGTTGGAGATGGCTTTACTCAAAAACCACCTAAATATGAAAGATTCATTAGGCTAATGGGTTCTCATTTCAAAAAGATCCATGTAACACAGCCCGAAATGAAAGCCACCTTTTGCCTGACACTACTTGGTGTAGAAAAGAATCCCTCATCCCCACTATATACAACTTTGGGTGTTATTACAAAGGTATTGTCCTTGAAGTGAATGTGAGTGAGTTGGGCCTTGGGACATGAGGAAGCAAACTTACTTGGGGAAAATATGCCCAGGTTACCATAATCTTGAAAGAGATGGGGCCTAGATGCAGTCCTGCTGATTTGACAGCAGTTTCAGACAAGGAACTCCTTATAGTTACTGGAGACTGCCCAGCAATCAGGAAAACCGCCATTACTGTGATCTTTCTGAATACCATCAAACGGTCTGACATATCTGCAGTTATCAAGAGAACTATTTATTCTATTGTCAAAAACATTAAAAAAAAGAATCACATCTGACTTCAGAAAACATGCCATCAAGAAGAGAGTAGGTTAAAAAAAAATGCCATGTGTTAAAAGAACCACTAACCTAAAATACTGTATACAGCAAAATTATCCTTCAAAAGTGAAAAAGAAATACTTTACCAAACAATCAAAAACTGAAGGAATTGGTTGTCAGTAGACCTGTCTTGCAAAAAATTTTAGAAAGTTCTTCAGAGACAAGGGCAATGATGTAGGTCAGAGACATGGGGCCACATAAAGTGTGAATTATTTTGTTTTCCCATTCTCACTTATTTAAGACATCTCTGTCAATCAGAGCTTCTGATCAGCATAAGGTGATCAGCACTAACCCAGCGAGTTGATGTAGTTACCACCTGAAGCAAAGAAACTTGACATTTAAGTTCTCATGTATGGCCTCACCAAGGGAAAGTGGGAGAGAGAGCGCCATCAGGGTTTTGAAATGGTGATAACTGGAAGGCCTGTAGGGGGTCTATGGTAGGGACAATCTGGGAACTCTGTATTTTTTCCAAGGCCTTGGACTAAATTGGGATAATTCTCAGGATGAGTTTATTTTGTAAGCTTCTTTCCCATTTGCTATGAATAAATCAGGAATCTAGAGTGTGGACAAAGTCTAAGCAATTCAGACTTCCATGTCTTTATGACCAGGAAATGGGAGTCAGAATGAACATATTCAATGATTTTTTTAAGTGCTAACTGAACATCATCTATTGATTTGTTTTTGTTTTTGTTTTTTTCCCAATCTGCTTGACCCAAACCAGTCACATAATCCTCAGTACCATTTATTTCTTGAGAAATGAAGAGACACAATTCTCTTTTCTTATGTCCCCTCCTCCAAATCAAAATCCAAGCTAAAACTGAACAAAATAAAACCACAGCAAAAATATTTGCCCTGTTCTCAACACCAATTGCTGCTGGTAATATCTGTGAATTGCCAGCATTGGAAGCTAGTTCTACTCACCAACACACACTAGGATTCTCTGCAGCACATTTACAACCATATGAAAGCAGATGGCAAAAGCACTGTAGATAAAAGACCAGCAGTAGAAGGGGGGAAAAAAATGCCTCTAATGAAAATACTAAAAAAGAATGGCTGAACTCTATATTCTGGGCACTTCCTTAACCTAAAGAAGAGCTTCTGCCGCATGATCTGGCGATGACCCAACAGTCAGGGACATTTCATAAGTGGACCCCAGGATTGTTTGCATACTTGACTATTTGCACTCCTGATGAATGACACTTTGTGGGGAGGTACAGAGCAATGGTCATTAAACAGCTGCTTAGCAAGACTTCCTGACAATGCAGGGCAAAATGTTAACCCAAAGGATATACTGAGCTCCCACTGCAGGAGAAATGTATTACTAGTAGCAATATTATTAGTATTAGCAATAATTATAATAATTACAAGCATATACACAGCACTTTTGTATCTGAAAAATGCACTGCATTCATCATAATGATTAGCATTTGTACAGTACTTTGTATTTCCCAAACATTCTCCGCTCATTAATTAGATAATGCTGGCAACATCTGTGGGCAAGTGTTACTACTCGCATTTTATAGACACAAGACAAAGAGAAATTAATCATCTTGCCCAAGGCCGCATGATGAGTCTGTGACAGAATCAGGATTCCATGTTTAAGTTCCCAAATCTCTATTTTGTCTTCACTCCCTGCAAAGCCAGCTAGTTGCTTCCAGTTGAAGAGGGAAGGGAAGTGCATCGATCATGAAATTTCCTCACTCCCATAGCCCAGGAGTTGTTAGGAAGTGCCACCAAAGCCACGTGAAATCTATTTTCATGGGAAACTTCAGGGAGGAAAAGTATTCCTCAAAAATCATTCTAGGGCACTGGTTCCCATTGTCTCAGGCCATACCCCAGGGCAGTTGAATCAAAGTCTCCTCGGTATGGCCCCAGAAATCAGTACTTTTTCAAGCTACCCAGGCGATCCCAATGGGTGACCATGGTTGAGTTGAGAACTGTGGGTCTGGGGCAGTCTCAAAGTTCAGGGAGCATTAAAATTCCCTAGAGGGCTTATTAAAGCACAGATTGCAGGCCCCAATCTCCAAATTCCTGATACAGGGGGGTCCACAAATTTGCATTTCTAACACCCTCCCATGTGATGCTGATCACCACCCTTGTCCCAGGACCGCACTTTCAGAAGCACTGATCTAAGGTATTTTCGATGCAGACAGAAGAATTGTTAAATTGCTTCAAAGATGCCTTCAAACCCAGGCACTAAGACTTCGGTAACTGGACAGACTGATATTAGCAGTTATGGTTAATATAGTCTGACCAAATACTGGCCACACAGGAAGGTTCCATTCTCCAGTTTCCCTTACAGGGAAGCTGAAAGCTCGTGACTGACCACTAGGTGACTGAGCATGGAGAGAAATGTCACTCTGGGCCTGGCCATTCAATGTCGTGCTCCATCTCCCATGCTCTCCCACTGTTCAGTCCTCCAGCCTCCCGATCCCTCAGGTGCAGTGTTCAGGCCATGGGACTACCAAGATGACAGCAGCTCACAGGGGAAAGAAGTCAGATCCAGAGTCCTTGGTTGGCTGCCACCCACTCCAGGCATTACAGGGCAGAAGAACTAATGGGATTGTATTTGGCCTCAAAGATCTCAGGTCTTATTTATTTCTGTAGCACAGTCTAGCCCATCCTGATACCCACCCTCATAATGATCAGTGTACATGGTTGGGGATTGCTCCTAATATTCCAAAAACATCAATTAAATTCAACGGACAAGTGAGAAAGAGGCCTAAGGAAAATATTTAAAAGGAAGTGATAACCATGTGCCTCAGAGTTTAAGCCTATGACTGAGTGAGAAGTTGACAACTTCAGAGAATGATCAGAATATACCCATCCTAGTATGAGTGCAGCCAGACTCAACCTGCATAGTCAGCTACTGGTGAGGCATAAATGTAAAAAGGAGAGGTGCAGCTCTGGGCTTGCCCTACACAGCGTTCTCAAGACTCAATGGTCAGAAACAGAATGGCAGGAACTGACCTATGCGCCATCCTGGTAGGGAAGGGCACAGCCTTGAGGTCTTCGGGAATATGAGTAGGTAAAAACATTTTTAGATCACAAAACAGATTCTATCCCCACCCCGCTGCCACCGCCAATGAGAGTCTTTTCTCTTTAATTCCAGCACCCACACTGATGCTGTTCTCATTAGGAAAAATCCTAAACAAACATATGGGGCAGAGGGGTGCTACTGGTGAGTGGACTCTGGGAGTCCAGAAACCCAGAGACTGGATATCTTGGTGGGGTACGCTGTTTCAAAAACAATGAGGAGAGCAAGCCACTCTGGCTGTCTGTCCCTAGCTCAGTCAGTCCTCCAGGCGGGGGCAACACCTTTGCCAGGACTTCTGTCCCTCTCGCATGCCCAGCTGTAACCAGAGGGCCCAATTTCACAGCCGTTCAGTTTCAAATCGTACTTACGTTTCCCAGCTGTAGAGCCATATTACTCGAGTTTGTTTGCCATCAGCTTTAATTAAAAGAGGTTTAATTTTCCAACATTATTTTGTCTCCTCCCTGGCCCAACATCCATGTCGAGAGACGCTATGTTTTCTCCCCAGCCCCCACTATGGCATGTGCCCAGTAACACCGGGGATACTTTCCCACAGCTTCCCATGGGACATGGCACGCATAGGTTATGGCACATGGCTAGAGTCTATGGTTAATAAGTCTTCCCTGCACCATGGAGCCTTGTAATGAAAGTAAAACGTTCCCTTTGCAAACCCAGGCCCCGTTTTTATTCTCTACAGTATTTTTTTTTTCAAGTCTTCCCACAAGCTTCACATGGAGCCAGCCTGAGGAACTCAAACTTGATTCCAATCTGATTATCCAACATGGTCCTATCAGCTGAGACAGCAACATTTATCACATTAATAGGAAGGATAGAAGAAAACTGGGATCCCATCCAACAGGAGCGTTTTTATCACATGTTGCACTGTCTTACAAATCCAATTATCACCAGCTGAAGGTCTTAACAGCCCTTGAATTGCAGCTTTCAAATCTTAAAGGACCACGATGCACATTTTCTTAGATTCTTTGAGCTGTACATCCATCAGTACAGTTCCAGGCATCCAGGCCACATGACAATTTCAGAGCTAATGTTGCCTATGGAATGTTTGTCCTGAGTTCAAGCAGTGAATTTAACAGAAGCTTAGATTGGGGATTTCCATTGACTTTATTCTACTCAACAAATATGAGCCTCTAATTTTACTTCACAGTCAGAGCTAACATCTTGGAAGCCAAGTGTTGTAAGGCTCTGAGGTGAGATCATGGCAACTGTCAGAAACTGGGGGCAGTGTCTTTTGTGGGGCCACATGGGACTAGAAGTTCACTTACAAATTTAGAGAGCTGTGATAACAAATATCATGTGGACACTGAAGAAACATCACCCAAAATTACAAATATAAAGGTCTGAGAACGGTACTAAATAAAACACAGCAACTTCCACTAGAGCAAAGAAAGGAGCTTGGAAATGCTCTGTCCCCCAAAAAATAGACTATAAAGTTTCACAAAATTGATAAAACAAAACACAACCATACTGAGCAAAGGCATACAACAACCAGAGCAGCATAGATTCTTGTAAAAGTGCTAAACTTTAGTGAAGAACTCTGGAGATCTTTGGTGTTCTGACACCACCACCAGCCCAGTCAATTTGGAGGTTCTTTCATGGTAGGGCAAGTTGTGAGGACCAGCAGCTCCACTGCCATGATTTAAGGGACTCACCTAAGCTAGAGCAGTGAGTGATGCTGGTATTGTTGGTAGAAATGACCCTCTGAAGGGCTAGAGAGGAAAGCCAATGGCTCTACTAGCCTGAGGTTTGGTCAGGGTTGGGCATGCTTATACAGCCTAGAAAGCACTCATGAGCCATACACTCTTCATTGACTCTAAGGCTGTGAACATGAGCCTAAAGGACTCAAAGGGCCCTGGTAGAAGGTAAAAACCAAAACATATTAGAAAATGGCTTGAACTTTGAATATGCTTCCCTATCCACACACTAATCTATCAGCAGATTTATTGGCTTGAGATGTTCAAGCACAGCCCTTGTTCAATCACTGGCTGACAACTCAACTGCAAAGAACAAGGAGCAACGTATAGGAGGCTAGGCTTTAAAATTAAAACAAAGATTTTTTTTTTTTTTTTTAAATCTGAGGAGAGACATTAGTGACTGGACACTGTAAAGCAGAGAAGACAGATTTCACTGATTTCACTGATTATTCTAGACAAATTACTAAACAAAGCAAAAAAAAAAAAAAAATATATATATATATATATAGTAAAAATAGCAACATTTACAGGGGGAGGACTAGGATCCAGGATCCAGATTTGCTACATATACCATCTGAAATATCAACTTTTTTAAAAAAAGAGAGAGATTCACAGAGAAACAGGAAAGTGTGACCTATACTCACAAAAGAAGTAGGCAATAGAAACTCTCTGTGTGTCCCCAGATATTGGGTTTAGCAGTTAAAACTTCAAAGCAGTTCTTATAAATATATTTTAAAAACTAAAGGAAACCATGCTTCTAATAATTAAAGTAAGACAACAATAAATCAGTAAATTCAGATTTTTCAACACAGAAACAAAAATTATAAAGAACCAAGTGTTTCTATGGAGTAGAAAAGTATACAATGAGAAAAGGAAAACTTAACTGGAGAACTCAATAGCAGATTTGAGATGACAGAAGACTCAGTGAACTTGGAAACAGATTAATAGAAATTATCCAAACTGAAAAACAGAGGGGAAAAAAATAAAAAATTAAACAGTCTCAGAGGATCAACATATACATAATGGGAGTCTCAGTATAAGAGAAAGAAAGGGGCAGAAAATATATTCAAAGAAATTATTGGGAAAATTCCCCAAAGTTGGTGAAAAACATTAATCTATATAACTAAGAAGTTCTATAAATCCAAAGTAGGATAACTACAGAGATATCCATGTCTAGAAACATAATAATCAAACGACTGCAACCAAAGGGAAAGAGAAAATCTTACAGCAGCAAAATAAAACTGACAGGAGAGCAGTGATATGGTTAAGGCTGATTTCTCATCTGAAACAATGGAGGACAGGGCAGTGGAATGAAATATTCGAAGTACTGATAGGAAAAACCACTGCAGTCAAGAATTCTATATCCAGCAGAACTCTCTGTCAAATACAAAGGTGAAACAGACATTCCCAAATAAATAATCTGTTGCTTTTCAAGTAAAACTAAAGAAACTCTTTCAGTATGAAAATAAATGACCAGGTGGTAACTTGAATTCACAGCAAGAAATGAAGAAGAGAACAAATGGTAGGTATGTAGAATTATATAAAAGTGTTTATGAATCTTTTATAAAGACTTTTATATAATCATAAAAATCATAAAAAGTCTTTATTTTTTCTCATTTCTTCTCTAAAGTCCTTAAAAGATAAAATTAAATAAAAAAAATTATATGTATTGCTATGTTGATAACATACATGGATATAGCATATCTAACAGTAATAGGACAAAGAAGGGGGAGGAAATAGAGCTACAATAGAGTAAATTTTGGGTGCCTGGGTGGCTCAGTTGGTTAAGCGACTGCCTTCGGCTCAGGTCATGATCCTGGAGTCCCTGGATCGAGTCCCACATCGGGCTCCCTGCTCGGCAGGGAGTCTGCTTCTCCCTCTGACCCTCCCGACCCTCCCCCCTCTCATGCTCTCTCTCACTCACTCTCTCTCCAATAAATAAATAAAATCTTTAAAAAAAAAAATAGAGTAAATTTTAAGGCCTCCAGGGTGGCTCAGTCAGTTAAGCATCCGACTCTTGATTTCTGCTCAGGTCATAATCTCAGAGTCATGTGGCTGAGCACCATGTTGGGCTCCATGCTGGGCATGGACCTTGCTTGAGATTCTCTCTCTCCCTCTGTCCTCCCACCCCTGGCTCACATGCTCTCTCTCTCTCAAGAAAAAAAAAAAAAAAAAAAAGAAAGAAAGAGTAAATTTTCTATATTTTCCCAGAATTTAGTCAGCATTAATCTGAAGTAGATTGTGATAAGCTAAACTGAAGAGTAAAATCATTAAAGCAATTGATAAAACCACAAATCAAATATACAAATAAAATGTCAATAGAAGAATGACAATGATACACTAAAAAAGTATTTAACACAGAAGTAGTCAATTTAAAAGAAACAAAGGAACTTAGAAGATAGGAATCATACAGAAAACTGGTAAAATGTCAAATGTAAATCCAACCATAAAAATAACCATCATTAAATATAAGTGGTATAAATACTCCAATTGAAAGGCAGAGATGGTCAAATTAGATAAAAATGTAAGATCACATTACAAGCTGTCTAAAAGAGATACACCTTGCATTCAAAGTTACAAATAGGTTGAAAATAAAAAGATACTATGCAAACAATAACCATAAGAAAGAAGGCATCTGATTATAAAGGAAGAATTTTAATATCAGACAAAATAGACTTCAAGACTAGAAACATTATTAATGACAAAGAGGCATATTGCATAATGAAATCCACATAGGATGTGTTTTTTTAAAAAAAACTTATAGATACATATGAATCCAAAAACTCAACCTCAAAATACAGCAAAGAAAAATGGACAAAATTGCAAGAAAAAATAGACTAATCAACAGTTAAGGTTGAAAATTTCAATACCTCACTCTCAATAATTGATAGAAAAACCAGAAGTTTTAAAGAATACTATGAATCAATCTGACCTGTTTATTTTCTACAAGACTCCCATCAGTATCTGTAACATAAATGTGTACTTCCAATGCACATGGAATATTCTCCAGGACTGAACATATAGTAGAACAAAATAACATTTAAAAGGATCAAATCATGGAAAGTATCTCCCCAATATTGATAAATTAAATTATAAATCAGTAACAGAAAGAAATCTGGGAAGTCCCGAAATATTGGTAAATTAAACAATATACTTATAAATACTGCATTGATCAAAAAAGAAGTCCAAGAATAATAAAAAATATTTTTGCTGAATGAAAACAGAACATAACATATCAACATTTATGGGATGTAACAAAATCAGCATTTAGAGGGGAATTTATAGCTGGATGTTTATAGCTTAATGTTAGAAAAGAAGAAAAGTCTCAAATCAATAACCTAAGCTTCCACCTTAGAAACTAGAAAAGAAGAGAAAATTAAATTGAAATTAAACAGAAGAAGAAAAATAATAATGATTTAGGGAGAAAAATCAATGAAATAAAACGAGAAAAGAATAGAACCAGTGAAACAGAAATTGGTTCACTGAAAAATTAACAGAATTGGCAAATCTTTAGAGTAACCAAGAAGAAAGAAGAAAAAAATCACCAAAATCAAATGAAAGGACATGATCCTACAGACTCTAACATGATACAACTATAAACATAATAGAAGGAAATATTAACAATTTTATGCCAATAAATTATACAACTTAAATAAATTCCTAGAAAAAAAAGTTGCAAATTAACTCAAGAGAAGTAAAATAGCTGAATAAAACCGAATCAAAGTATTTTTTTAAAGATTTTATTTATTTATGTGACAGAGAGATAGAGAGAGAGCACAAGTAGGCAGAATGGCAGGCAGAGGGAGAAGGAGAAGCAGGCTCTCCACTGAGCAGGGAGCCAGGCATGGGGCTCGATCCCAGGACCCCAGGATCATAACCTGAGCCGAAGGCAGCCACTTAAAAGAGTGAGCTCCCCAGGTGCCCCTAAAACTGAATCAAAGTATTAAATTAGTAATTAAAAATCTCCCCACAAAGAAAAGCCTGGTCCATGTGCCTTCACAGTGAATTCTATCAAATATTTTAAAAAGAAAAATATTGGGCGCCTGGGTGGCTCAGTTGATTAAGCGACTGCCTTCGGCTCAGGTCATGGTCCTGGAGTCCCAGGATCGAGTCCCACATTGGGCTCCCTGCTCAGCAGGGAGTCTGCTTCTCCCTCTGACCCTCCTCCCTCTCCTGCTCTCTGTCTCTCATTCTCTCTCTCTCAAATAAATAAATAAAATCTTAAAAAAAAATAAAAAATAAAAATAAATAAATAAATAAAAAGAAAAATATTAATCCATCATAAACTCTTTCAAAATATAGAGAGGGATGGAGCACTTCCAACTCATTTTATGAGGCCAGTATTACCTGATATCAAATCCAGACAAAGAAATCATAAGTAAAAAACCCAAAACTACAGATAAATATCCTTCATGAGCACAAATGCAAAACCCTTTAACAAAATATTAGTAAGCTGGATCTAGCAACATATAGAGAGTATTATATACCAAAACCATCTGGGACTTACTACAGGAATAATAACTTGACTTAGTATCTGAAAATCTATTAGTGAAATACATCATGTAATAGAATAAAAGAAAAAGTCACATGGTCATCTCAATACATGAATAAAAAACACTGGGTAAAATTGAAAACCCATTCACAATAAAAACTCTCAACCAAGAGGATTAGAAAGAAACATCCTCAATCTGACAAAGATATCTATGAAAAATCCTCAGCTAATATCATACAATAATGATAGAAGACTGGATGTTTCCTCCTAAGATCACTGAAGAGGCAAAGGCTATCCAATTCTGACATTTCTATTCAACATTGTACAGAGGTTCTACTCAGTGCAAACAGGAAGAAAGAAAGAAAGGGGAGGGGAGGAAGGAAGGAAGGAAAAAAGGAAGGAAGGAAGGATGGAAGGAAGAAAGGAAAGAAGGAAGGGAGGAAGGGAGGGAGGGAGGAAGGAAGGAAGGAAGGAAGGAAGGAAGGAAGGAAGGAAGGAAGGAAGGAAGGAAGGGAAAAATCTGATTAAAAAGGAAGATAGAAAACTGTCTTTATTCTCAGGTGATATAATCCTGGATGAAGAGGATTCTAAAGAGTTCACAAAGAAGCTATTAGAACTAATACACAATTTTGCAATGTTGCAGAAAATAGAGATAAAAAAATGAATCATTTCTATAAAGAATTAAATACCTAAGAATAAATGTCTACACTGATAACTATAAAACAGTGTGGACAGAAATTTTAACAGATCTAAGTAAATGGAGGTATTCCATGTTCATGGATATGGAGACTCAATATTGTCAAGATGGCAATTCTCCCCAAATTAATCTATAAATCAATGCAATTCCTATCCAAACCTCAGCAGACTGGTATACACTGACAATCTATTTCTAAACTATACGTGGAAATCCAAAGGATGTAGAAGAGCAAAAACAATTTTGAAAAAAGAAGATTGAGTTGGAGGACTTATACTACCTGACTTCAAACTTACTTTAAAGTCACAGTAATTAATAATGTGTGTTACTGGTGCAAGGATAGACATTTAGATCAAAATAGAATTGATATTCCAGAAATAAATCTCATTCAAAAAGGATTCATAATCCCATTTATGGTCAATGAAATTTTGAACAAAACTGCTAAAACAAATTCAATGAGAGAAAAATTGTATCTTCTACACATGGACCTAAACCAGCTGAATATCTGTGTGAATAAAAATGAATTTAAGGGGTACCTGGGTGGTTCAGTCAGTTAAGTGTCTGCCTTTGGCTCAAGTCATGATCCCAGGATCCTGGGATCCTGGGAACATCAGGTTCCCTGCTCAGTGGGAAGCCTGCTTCTCCCTCTCCCTCTGCAGCACCCCTGCTTGTGTTCTCTCTCTCTCTCTCTCCCCGTCTCTGTCAAATAAACAAATAAATAAATCTTCTAAAAAATGAATTTAAATCCTTGCTTTATATTATACAGAAAATAAACTGAATCACAGATTTAAATCTAAGACCTAAAACACTATGATACTTCTAGAAGAAAATATAGGAGAAACATTTTGAGTGGGGGACGTGGCAGAGGGAAAAGGAGAGGGATAAGCAGACACTCCCTAATGAGCGGGAAGCCCAATCAGGGCTCGATCCCAGGATCCCGAGTTCATGACCTGAGCTGAAGGCAGATGCTTAGCCAACTGAGCCACCCAGGTGCCCCCCATTTTTTTTTTTTTGAAAACACCATTAAGAAATGAAACGACAAGCCAAAGACAGGGAGAAAAATATTTACAAATCATATATCTAATGAAGGACTTGTATCCAGAATATATAAAATATTCTTACAACTTAATAAGACTATAAACAACATCATTAAGAAATCACTGTAAGATTTGAACAGACACTTCACCCAAGAAGATATATGAAGGGTAATAAGCCATGAAGAGATGTTCAGCTTCATTAGTCATTAAGGAAATTCAAATTAAATCCACAAGGAGATACCCCCTGTGGTTTATACACCCCCTAGAATGGCTATAATCAAAAAGAGAGACAAAAACAAGTGTTGGTAAGGATGTGGAGAAGATGCAGAACTCATCAATCGCTGGTGGAAATGTAAAATGTTATAACCACTTTGGAAAAACAGTTGGCAGGTTTTTTTTTTTTTTTTTTAAGTTAAAAATAAACTTATTATATGACCTAGTGATTCTACTTCTAGGAATCTCCACAAGAGAAATGAAAACATATGTTCACATAAAGACATGTAGGTGAATGTTCATAGCAGTGTTATTCATAATAGCCCCAAATCTGGGAACTATCCAAATGTCTAGCAACTAGTAAATGAATAACCAAAATGTGTGGTATCTTCACAATAGAACACTAGTAGGCAATGGAAAGGAATACATTGCTGATGTATCCTACAACATAGATCAACCTCAGAAACATTATGAAAGAAGCCAAATGCAAAAACTACGTATTATAAAATTCCATTTATATGAAATATCCAGAAAAGGAAAATATATAGATACAGAAAGCAGATCAATGGTTGTCTACAGCTGGGGGGGTGGGGTGGTAAGAAATGAAGATTAACTGCAAATAGGCACAAAGGAAATTTCTGGAGTAATGGAAATGTTCTAAAAGTGAATTGTGGTGATGATTACACAAGTATAAATTTACTTTAAAATAATTGAATTCTACACTAAAGCGGGTGAATTTTACCTTATGTAAACTGTACTTTAACAAAGCTATGGCAAACAAACAATGCAACAGTGAGCTGCACTCTTCACTCAGCTCTTTCCTGAAGGCAGACATTAAGGACTACTCTACGCTTCTCTCCCTAGAGGAGAGATGGTGCTGTCCCTGATCAAGACTACTCCCATCACCCTTCTGCTGGGTATGATTTATTCCCAACTCCCTTTGTTTCTCCCAAGTTCCTCACTAGCCGCTTCCTTTTACGACAGTCTGTGACAGACATGGCCCTGCTCTCCCTTCCCATCCCCCAACCAGCCCCACTGGGGCTCCCTTCACCAGGAAAGCAAGCCTGCACTCATCTATTGTGGTCTAAATACCACAGCTGATGGATGCTTTGCAGTTCTCCTCTAGATCCCACCTTAAAAATATTTCCATTTAGGTTCCTTGACATCATTCTCTCTAGGTTTTCCTCTGACTTCTCTGCATACTCCTCAAAATCATTTGTTAGATAACTTCTCTGAATCTTACCTTCAATCTCTGTGGGATCCTTCCCTGTTCTATTACCTGTGGACCTAGCACATCCCACCTTTGTGAGAAGCTTCACCAACCACATCTGCCAATGACTCCACAGTTGGTTATCTTCCAGTGACCCTCCCTTCTGAGTGTCAGGCATATATGTCAACTGCTGTCTACATAGCTCTAATTTGGTATCAAAGAGACACTCCTGGGACAGTAGGTCCAGTATTAAATTCCATATTCTTCTTCTTCTGTGCTCCTTCTTTCCAAATAGTCACTTAAGTATGAAACCTGGAAGCTACCCGGCAGTCCTTCCTCTCCCTAACTCCTGCACTGGACTGCTCACACATCCCAACCTACCATTTCTAGTTTTCATTTTCTCTCCTCCTTTTTGCCCCCTCTGCTACTGGCTTCATCGTTTTTATTACTCTCTCATTTTAGCATTTCTGAAATAGCCTCAAAATAGTCATTTTAGGGGCGCCTGGGTGGCTCAGTCGTTAAGCGTCTGCCTTCGGCTCAGGTCATGATCCCAGGGTCCTGGGATCGAGCCCCGCATCGGGCTCCCTGCTCAGCAGGAAGCCTGCTTCTCCCTCTCCCACTCCCCCTGCTTGGTGTTCCCTCTCTCGCGCTATGTCTCTCTCTGTCAAATAAAAAATAAAATCTTAAAAAAAAAATAGTCATTTTAGATCTTTTTTTACATGAGTGAATGAAACATTTACTTACTTGAACAAAGAGGAGAAAAGAAGTAATTCAAAATGTTAAGCAAATGTGCTATCATGTTAGCAAATAAGGTCCTATATGTGTTTCAACAATTACGAAGACCCTGGTTAGTACTAGTTAAAGAGAAAAACATTTAGAGGTCTCCTCTGCATTCTTTATCTGTATGCTTTCATCTTTAGATTTCAATCTAAGCCTCTTAAAAAACTCATTATTTCAGACTGTTCTAATTTAAAATTCTCAATAATCTGGAGATGGGCTGGGCTTAAGTCCACTTTTGCATTTATGCAAAAGCATTGATTAATTACAGTGGGAATGACAAGACAGTTACTTGACAACATTTTGTTAGCCATTAATTAACTTTATATTCTTGAAAGTAATAAAACTGCGTTTCTTTAAAAGGCTTCATAATTAGTCTGAACCACACAATTTAGCACTTAATTATACACCGTCTTCTATTCTCTAATTCCTTCCTTTCTCATCCTCCTTCCTTCCCCAACCCCATCTTCCACGCATGTGTCCAGAGGAACTACACTGCATTAACAGCTCCAGTCGCTTCTGAAGAGTACAGGATGGATCAAAGGGCATCAAGTCTGTCCTCAAAGAGCTTCCTGCACCAGAAGGAAGATGGAATCCATCTATGAATGACTGTATTACTGGATGAAAGTGATGAATTATGTTAAGGAGACTTAGATAAAAACCCAAAGTGCTGTGAGAATTCCCATTAAAAGTGTGATTACTTCCAAAGTGATGGAGAAGAGGCCTTGGGGATAAGGGGCAACACTCACAGCAACAGTGAATTGGGAAAGGCAGTTAGGGCTTGGGATTGAGCATGCACAGAGACCCAGAAGCAGGAAAATGTAGGATATATATAGACACTACCTGATGCACTAGAAGGAACATGAGTTCTGGAATGAGATGGGTCTAGGTTGGAATGGTAGCTCCACCACTTGCTAGCTGTGTGACCGTGGCCATATTACTTACACTCTCTGAATCTTAGTTTTCTCAACTTTAAAATATGTATTATAATGTCTTGGTCATTGAATTATTATCAGAATTAATTGGGATATGCTTGTAAAGCTCAGGTACATTGCAGGCAATAAAAATGTAAATCATAAATGCAAATATCCTTTTCTTACAAGAAAAAAGAGCATGTTAGATATGAATACCCCTGCTGAAGTAAAGACAGGACAGGCATTCGGCAATCGCTCATCCATTTTGTAGGGAGATGCTGATTTGACCCCCTGCTATCGTCTATTTAACAGTTTCTCAACAGAAATGCCAGATTGCTTTCACTCCTGAGCATCACTAGCATTCAGATCACTTCAAAGAAAAGATGACTTGACTAAATTCATTTATTTGCACATCAAGAAAATGTTAGAAACAAACTCTTACCTCAAGGAGTTCCTCTCTTGATTTATTTTTTCCCTCAAATTACAGAATCATTATAAAGTGAGCGTTTTTACTAAAGGTGGTTTCACTCAGTTCTTCACATATTTATGGAACAAATTTTACAAAATATAGACCTGCCTGTTATGAAGGATGACAATCATACAAGAAATAATGCCACACTTGCTGAGGCTTCCAATCAAAGGTGTAGAAACAACACACTGCCAGAGAGTATACACAGTGGTAATGCCCATATGAGATACATAAGTATTAAGTCACTTTCTATTATAGAATAAAGATCAAGAGAGTTTAGAAAGTAGATATAGACAAGTAACTAACAGAAGTGTAAGGGTCTTATCCGAGAGCCAAGGTTACAACTTGAGCCACCTGGCATTCTAAAGAGGGATGGCATGTGGCTGTGCCTTAAGAAAAATGTATGATTTTGATAGGTGAAAACAAAGGATGCAAAGTTTAATGGAGAGACAGAGAGATACTGGCAAAGTCCCAAACCTGGGCAAAGTGTAAAAGACCTTTCAGTGATTGTCATTAGTGCTATTTATGCATGTGCCACAAAGAGCTCCTAGGGAGTCTAGTGAAAGATCAGACTTTGAAAAGTAGAAGCAGATAACTTAACAAAGAGCCTCAAGTGCCAGGATAAGACAGGAATGGCCACTGAAGGGAAAATTCATTGTGTGTCATCATGTGAGAATCGACATGATCAAGGCATTCTTTTAGCATAAAGAACTATACCTGAACACAGACAGATGGGAGGCTTGAGATTGGGAAGAAAGAAGCTAGTTAAGAGGCCATAATTCTCATCCAAGTCTGGGTCAAGTCATCGGGAAGAGCAGTGGGAGATTCTGAAGACAATTGACCTTTGTACTGTATCAGTCATCCCTATAACTTGATATCTACATCCAAGTGGGTGGTCTAACCACAGAGAAACAGAATCCTTACTCTCATCCTCCTCTGATATCCAATTCACCAAGGTGAGCTGGAAGTTTGGGGCTGCAACTGAATTACACAGTAGTTGAATTTCAAATGCTCAGTTTTGTATTCAGTGTTGTTTACAGAAAAAAAGTCATTTCTGAAACATTCAAATCCACATTGATAGTAAGCACAAAGCTAACAAGAAGCAAAAAAGCTGGTTAGGTATTATGTAAAAGCCATGGTGTGACTAAACATTTGGGGTTTCTAAAAATTCCAGAATTGTCTGTATGAACATTTACAATCTGGTCCCTGGCTTAAAAAAAAAAAAAAAAAAAAAAAAAAATCAGCCTGTCCATTTCCTTCACTCCTGCTGTGTAGAATTGGTACAGTGAGCATGTGGCCAGCTCAGTGACCTTTCACAACCATTTGAGCCACATGGTCAGCAGTGAATGGAGAAAGAAGGGTCAACCCTCTCTGCAGGGTGAGTTCCTTAAATATCAAAATATGCCCTCTCTTCTCCATCCTTCTGTTCCTCCGAGAACCGGCATCATGATCACCTTCCAACAAAATTGAAAAGGCAAAACACACTGATGACAGATCTTTTTAATCACAAATGTAATAACCCATCATATCTCATGAAAAAGAAAGAGGGCAACAGGGAGGCAATTCGGTCCAGGAATTTAATAAAAGCATGCTTTCCTCATTAGGAATCTCATAATGCCATTCTCCAAGTGTGGTATGCAAAACAGAGCTCCGGAAAGCAATGAGTCAGATTCAGGGCTCCAGAGACGTCACCGAGTGCATGCACTCCATTCTCGCAAGACCAGCCCGCTCCTCAGCATCAGGGAGAGCCCAGGACAACACTAGACTGGGCACAGCATCAGTGACGGAAAGGGTTTCTCTTCCTGGGTGGCTCTCTGCAATAGGATTTGATTTTCCTTCTCCCTGCTCACACACTTTTTCTTAGCCCCCAATCTTTGCTTTATAGCCACACATGCATATATATCTGACAGACACTTCCATGAGATCTCCTGTTCCAATCCCAAGCTGTACCCGTGCTTAAAGACAGCCAGAAACACAGTGAGGAGGAGGTCAGGGAAAATTAGGACACTTCCCTGGGCAGCAGGAATTAACTTGCAGGACCCTTGCGGGCACAGGCGTATTTCAGGAGAGCACACTGTGTGTTTAAAAATGCTTTTAAAAAACAAACTTCCAACTGCAGCTTTTCCTAACAAAAGACAGGGCGACTTCCTCCAGAGGTAAAGCTTCCAGGCCAATGGGCAGGGGGAGGGTGGGCAATAAGACAGCAGAGCGAGGAACAACTGCAGACCACCTTCCCCACGGTGCCCATACAGTGTCTGTCTGCCCGCCTTTCACCCTGTGGATTTCCACCTTGGTGCCCCACTGGTGAATTCTCTCCAGTTATAAAACACTTTGTTACCTTCATTCACTCTTAATTAAAAAGGGAAAAGAAACTCCTAGGGCTCTGACAACAGGGAAAAAAAACAAGGAAAGAAAGAAAGAAAAGGAAAGGAAAAAGAAAGAAAAGACGGAGCTCTTTGAGTTGCTGAAATCAAATGGTCAGAGAACCTGATGCGCAAAACAGAAAGGATAAAAAAGAATACGGAATCTCTGAAAATGGTTTTAATCTTTCTGAGCAATATGGATTCTGTGAAAAAGACATGATTTTCGGGGGAATTGGGAGCATTTGTAATGCTGGGGAGGAAAGGCACAGGATACATACACAGAGGTTCATTACCCCTCAGTACCCACATCTGCTGTCCATTCAACACTCCTTGCATGACCCAGATGGTTCATTCTTTCAACAAATATTTATAAAAGCCCTATCACAGACTCGACACTGTACTAATACTTTACATTGAGGATCTTGGGGAAAAGATAAATATGCGGTTAACAATATTGATAGTTTTAATTTCCTAAGTCTTGTCTGGGGTCAACTATAATATTAAACACTTGACATTTGTGGGCTCTTGATCCACACAACAGTCCTGCAAGGAGGGATTATGACATTCAGCCCATGGATAGAAAATCGAGGTTTAGAAAGATTAAAATATTAATAAAATTAAAAAAAATACAAACCTTGCCCAAAGAGATGCATCCAACAAGTGGCAAGCGGCAGAGTTGGAATTTAATTTCCCATCTATCTTAAATTAGAGACCATGTTCTTTTTTACTATTTCTTTTCTTACTATTTCTGTGCAGTGGAGTCAAGGGCAAATTGGGCAAATCTAATCTCACTGCCCCATTTATTCACACTTAGTACATTCAGGCTCGTTCCTTTGCCTCTCCTCATTGACAGCCTTGACAGGCCTGGGCAAATTTCCCCCAATTTTCTCATGCCAATACTAACACCTGTTCTAAAATCTAAGTTTGGTCCACTCAATGCTTCCTTGTCTACTCCTCATATTCCTTAGCTTCTATGACCTCCCGTATAGCCAAACTAACCCCACCTGGAGTCATCCTCACCATCTACCTTGCATCACCTTCTCAAGTGGCAGAGCATTTTCAGTAAAAGCTCACACCTAGTTGTACCTTTGTTCTATCCCCATTACAATGTCAACCTACATGCTTTTGCTGACCTAAGATTACAATTCAGCTCTGTTGCACTCTGTTTGACATATGCATTATAATGTGCCCTAAATTCATAAAACCTGATACACACACATTCATACACACACACACCACAATTTGCAAGGCAAATGCAAATCAGGGTGGATGATTATTCCTTCACAAAAGGATTCACCAAAGACTTCCTTAAATAGTAAGCTTCTCTGATGCATTTATGATATGACTTGATTTTTCCCCCAGGGATATATCCTTTGCATAAATAAAGCAAAGCAGACTATAATGAAAAGGAGCATCAGAAATATTTGCCTGGAGAACTCACATTTTGGACCTATTCATTTAGCCTTTAGCTGTTGGCAGGCCTCAAATCACTTACTCCTTCTGAAAGTGTAGCAGGAATTATGCCCTTCAGCCTCTTCCAGTGGCCCTCTTGAGTTTGCAGCCTGACACTGGCTGCCAGTCTTATCTGGGCTCACAAGCCATCCTGGTACGCATTACCACTATCCCATTTTACCAAACTACCCTGTGAAAAAGCTGAGCCACCGTAGCAACCAGCCTTTAATTCCTGATTATTTTTTGCATTAGAATCAGACTCTGATAGGTTAATTTATGCTGAGCTAATAAACAACTGGAAATTCCCAGTGGCTTAAAACAGTAAGTTTGTCTCTCACATTAGATGACTATCCCAGGTTGGTGGGCAGGAGGTGGCCCAGGGTTTCTTTTTCATCCATTAACTCAAGGACTGAGGCTGAAGGACCAGTCACAATCTTTAAAGCCATCGGATGCCATGATGAGGGGAAGAGAGAGTTCTGGAGGACCTCACATTGGAAATAAAATGTTTAATCCACCTCCCAAGAGAGGTCACTTCTACTTGCCTCTCATGGGCCAGGACTAGTCACATGCTCCCCTCTGTCCCACAAGAGAGGAAGGAGAATCCTACCAAAGGAAGTCCTGGGGATGCAGAGAGCCCAAAATACTCATTGAGGAGCACCAATGATTAGCAGAGGCCCACCACGGTGTTCAAGGCTATTCCATGATGACAGATGACAAGGAGATTCAGATCCTGGGATCCTGGGGAACAAATGCATGAAAGGATTCTGGATGACCTGGTCCCCGTTAGTCCTGGAGAAGAAAGAGATCCCTAGTGTACTCCTGATTACATCAGCCCCTTAAACCTTGTCCCCAAAGAAAAGACTACAGAGCCCTACTAAGTTCAGAATAGGTGCCTGGTTCATACATGCCCCGTGGGACGCCTCCTCCAAGGCCGTCCTTAAGTGTGAAAACCAGGTTTTTTTGTGCCATGCTGAGGTTTTCAGGACTGCAGAGACACCTTTGTTCCATGACGTTCTTGCAATAGAGACTTTAATTTACACCCAAAGAGACTGTATTCTCACATTCTCCAGATTCTTCTTGTTGTTGGATTTCTTTCCTCTTTTTCGGGTAGATTTAAACATTTTCTATTTCCCAAATTTCCCCTCCTACCTCTATAGTCTTTTCACAAGGAAGAGAAGAAAAGACACACAAACAAATCAAACTGTCTCTGTTAAATCAATGGCTGTTCCTTTTTCTTCAAGCTTTCTCACAATTTTGGGTTGAGAGATACAGGTGCTAGGGGTCCCCGGGTGAAGTCGTTTATTTTTGAGCCATGGGGAGATTGCAAGGTAGATTTTTATCAACTCTTACACATCCTTGAATGCTAACACCAAGCACTCTTATTAAACTAGGTCGAGATGAATTAGCCAAATGGGACGAGGCCTCCAAAAGAAGGGAATACCTAATCAGAAGAGAGGGAGGGAAAGGGGCTGTGCTTCTGACAGGAAAATAATGCAAAGTCTCATTTCTCTGCACTAATGGGGGCACAGGTGAGCGCTAATAACTGAAATATGCAGATGTGGTTAAAACCCTTTAGTTTTTATTTCTTCCAATTTTTTTTTTTAATTTCTTGTTTAATGTTGGTGTAAAATTTCTAAGGAAAAGAAGCTTTCTCTTTAGGGAAACAGGGAGGATTTGAGTCAGAAAGAGCGTCTGTAAATCTAAGTGGGCTAATAATATATACTAAAGATCTGCTGTGGGTCCACGAGAGTGAGAGATACTAGGAAGAACAAAGTCTGAGGACCCCTTTTAGTAGGGTAAGGGAATATGAAAACAACCACTCCACGATTAACATGCTGGATATAGACAAGGAGAAGGAGGAAGGAAACTTCTTTGAATCCCCACTCTATGTCAGGAGTATAACACATGATTACCTTCTTGAATACACACAGCATCATCACATAACCCTTCCTTCCAATATTCATTCATTCACTCATTCACTCATCCATTCTAAAACAACTAATTCCTGCTCTCCACCTGGCACAAAAAGGAACCGGTGACAAAGAGGTAATACATAGAGATCCTGCCCTCAAGTTGTTTTCCATCTAATCAGGAGATGGGTTAGAACCCCCTAAACATGGGGTGAGATGGATGAGACTCAGGGAGAATGTATTTTGCCTAAGATTTTCTAGATATTAATTGGCCATGAGAAGATTCAAGCTCACGTCTTTCTGACACCATCTAAAACCAAATGACCCAAACCGGGCAGGCCGTTAGAGTCAGCTGATGGAACTCCAACCCCAGATGTGCAGAATCTCTAAGCTTGGGGCCAAGGAGCCTATATTTTTGAAAATTTCCTTGGGGAACATAATTTAAGAACCAGCCACATGAATGCTATCATTTCGAAATGCCCTTTCCACCTCTCCCACACCCTCCCTCGCCATTCCAGCCCTCAGCCATAACCTCTTCATATCAACAGCAAAAGAGTTCTCATGTCATCTACTCTCAAGCACCCTGTTGTCATTCTGGCTGGGTTTTCATAAATGTGTAAATACATATGTCACCCATTCTAAATATAACTATAAGAACTCTCTCCATTCTAGTAAATTTCTCTCCGTCCTGATCAGAGGGCACCAATAATGTCATTACTTAACAGTCCCCATGGAGAGCACTCCTTTTATCTTGTTGTCCATAGCTGCTTGAAAGACGGATCAATCTCCAAGGCAGCTTGAATTTTGTAAGTTCTGAATGATTGTGATCCCACCACAGATGTGCCCATGTACCAGCTAAGGTGATGCATGTGTGTACATGTGTGTGGCCCTTTTTTTAGAGACAAAATATACTGAGATTTCTTCTAGCCTGCTACAGAGGACACCAGTCAAGGGGAATCAGGATTCTAAACTGACAACCAAGTAGCCCAGAGACAAGTGTTATCTTGGTGGTGGTGAGGAAGTTAACTGGACAGGGGAAGAGAAATCTTCTAAAGATGAATCAGAGGAGGGTGTATTTACAGAGAGTTAGCCATTTGAAAGAAACAAAGCTCAAAACCATCCTCTATTTCTTACTTACTAAATGAGACACATTTTTGACAGATTTAGTGAGATTAAAAGGAAGGAGAGGATTAGAAGCAATTAAAAATGGTATCTGTCTTTGGAATATATATACGCATGTGCCTTCTTACTGAGAATAACGCAGAGAAGAAATGCAAGACAAAGTGGCAACTCAATTTGTCTTTTGCCACCATCACTAATCCACACCCACCAGACCCCATATGCACACATATTCTCTCTTTCCCTCCTCTGTAATTCACCTTGGTGTAAACAATATAAATTATTTATATCTAGATTGAAGGCATCTTTTAGTCTGACTGGGACTAGGGTAATGAAAATATAATTGTGCTATGGATATGCTAATATGTTATGCTAATGTTTGATTAAGGAGACTATGTGACCTGAAAAATGAGGGTAGGGGTGCTGGGCCATCCAGGGGCTAAAGGATACTCAAGAAAGAGGTTCCAAGAGAACCTGGAGCTTTTAGAGAATCCATGTGGCTGAGTGAGAAATAAATTCTCAACATGAACCATCTGGGTGAAGCTAGCTCTGTAAGCAGAAGATCCAGGAAAGAGAACACTAGTGAAGAGCTTGTTAAGTGCAGAACTTGTCTGAGCACTTTAGATGTAAAACTCACTTAATTGTCAACTTCACGACATTGATATTAGTATTTCACCATTTTCCATATGAGTTAACTGAGGCACAGAGAGTTTCAATAACTCATCTAAGATCACAGAACAAGGAAATGGAAGAACCTGAGTCCAAACCCAGGCAATATGGTACCATAAAATTTAACAGATGAGATTTGGGGGGAGAGGAATGATTCAGGAGAATCATGCATATTAAGAGAAAAAGAAAAGGAAAAAAAAGGCATGTCTGTCCATAATAGAAAGTTAGGCAAGCAATGGCCAAAAACCTTTTAGTTTAGGGAATACGTGTAAAGGAACTGTTTCATTTTCCTGCATCCTGTTTAAAGAGTATTAATTGTATTCCCTTAGAAGAAATTGATATAGTAAGATTTATTTAGGACCACTGCAACTCAAAACGTAGCTTCTTATCCACTTCACCCAAATTTTCCCTTCTGATATCCTCCTAATTCAGCTGCTTATCAGTAAACTCCCATTCCTGAATTCCCATTAAAAGATAGGCTATCTTGCTACAGTAATGTTCCAGATAACTGAAGAATTATTAAGTTTGATGGCTTTTGTACAATAAAGGTGCCACAAACAGCCCATAAGAGAAGTCTGACCAATACCATGTCACTTCCCTACTCATACCTTCAGGGATGCCTTATTGCCAATGGGGGAAAGCCCAGTACCCTTAATATAACATTTGAAGACACTCTGTGATCTGCAGGCAACGTATCTGCAGTCCCAGCTGCTAGGTGCTCCCACTTACTCCCCTTCCAGCAAGTCCAATTCATTCACTGTAATTCTGATCTGGATTTTCCCATTGTCACCCTTTCTGTCAAATCTTTCTCTATACATCCAGACTCCACCTCTCCAAATCTTTCCAATCCTACTAGGTTCAGCTTCATTGACCTCCTCTGCATGAGCTTCCTTGACCATCCATGTCTATGTAATTACTCTGTTTTCTGCTTCCATAACTCTTTGTCCTTAAGATTACTTGACAATGACTCATGTATGATCTGATCTCATTTTCCACTGTTGTTGGATGTGTGTGTGAGTGTAGGTGTACCTGTGTATGTCCTTGTACTGTTGTTTTTTTTTTCCCCCATTTATTCCCTGTCTCTGCAACAAAATGTCTAATCCATAGAAGGTTGTTACTGAGATACATCTTTATATTGTCTTTGTATCTCTTCACCCTTGTATCTCTGGCACATCTGGTATGCTACTTTGTACACAGCAAACACTCAATAAGTATTTGCTAAATTGAAGGGCCATGCAATCCCACACAGTGATATGTAAGCACTGGATGCTGCTTTTTTTTCTTTAGTAATGGAAAACCCACATTTTGTATCTTCCAATACAAATACCTCTCCAAATCTGATCCTTGAATTTCTCTTCAGCCTTTTTATTGCTCAAGGCTTCTCTCAGCATGCCACAAACATGCTGTTTTATGTTTCTGGGCGTTTCTTTTGTTGCTATCTCCATCTGGAATGTCCTGTCCTGATTCTCTCCTCTTGAGGAAAAAATCCAGATAAGATTAAGCACTCCCGGAAAGTCACTGCTTATCCCTACTTCCTCTTTATATATCATTACATTTTCCACAATGCTTACTAAGTAATTGATTACACTTTCCCTGCCCTATTTGTTTATGAATTGCAAGAAGACAGACATTGTTTCTTATTTATCTCCATGTCCCCAGGTCCCAGCATAGTACCCAGCACACAGTCTGCGCTTTGTGTGTTGAAGGAGTGAAGAATAAATGAATGATGAAATATAGATTGAAAACCAAAGCACTTTTATAAATTTGTGAAGGAGTCTGTCATTAGTCCAGTGGAAAATGAGATGGAATTATGCCACACAATGGGATACAGAGGCACGTTAATATGAAAAATGTACTTCCACACATTCACCCCAAATGCTCTTCAAGTTGAAGTCATATCCTCTTGTGATTTATTGGGTTGCTGAAATCCCTGGGAGAAAACCCTTTATGGTAAAGAAACAGGAACTACCGCCACTAGGAGAACAGTGCTAGGATCACGAAAGCCGGAGCAGCCAAAGCCACATCGCAAGATGAGAGCTTGCGAAGACAGAGCTGCCCATGTGGAAATCCTTCGCTGGCACAGAATCCCCCCTCGGTTTGACAAAGGGATGTCAGTCAGATATGTGCTTGTCTTTGGAAGGAGACCATAAGGGCAGAGCAGGAAGCTCAGCACAGAAATCAGTGTCCATGAGAAAGATACAAGAAAAGGAGCATTGGGTGGGGGCATGCCTGGTGGAGGCCCCCTGCACTTCCATGGGGCCAATCGCTTTTCAGCAACCAGATATTTGCGGCAGTGCTCACCTTCTAAACATACGGTTAGAACTCCCAAAGCTGCTCTGGCTCATGTTTCCCTTGATGCCTTAAGAGAGATTTGATTAAGCCAAGTGGAGGACAGGAAAAAAAAAAAAAAAAGTGTCGTGTTAGAAATCACCGGTATAGAGAAAGGGGAGGAGGAGAGGAAGAGGAGAGAAATCAACTGTGAAAAAGAAAAAGGGAAATATAGCCAGAGATATAGAAAGCCTGTCAAATTTCTCCAAACTGCAACAAAAGCATAGAAGAGATAGTTTCTCTTTAATGAATGCTTTGATCAGCCACAGTTGATATAATAATTATATAAAACTAGAGCAAGACAGAAATAATATGTGTTTTTCTCTCACGTAGCCTGTAACCTTTGTGATTGGTTCATACATTTAAGAAAAGAATAAGGCCCTTCAAAATAGAGGCATGTGTCAGGAGAGAACCTGTTTTCTCCTCTGACTTATGCAGGAAATTTACAGCAACACCTGCATCCCTCTGCCTCCTTGCCTTGGCAGGGTTGACTGCCAGCCCGTGACTCTAGAAGGGAAGTAATGGTGGTAAACCTTCCCTGCTATGTATCTTGGTCTAATTTCTCAGGCTAATCCCTGCCTGGGAGTACTTCTTACATTCCTTCCCTATCCCAAGTCTTTCTCCCGATTTCACTTGGCTCTCCCACCAATCTACACTTAGTTGGGCATTTCCCATGTAAAAAGATACCTCGCACGGCTGGAGATATTGACTTGGCTAATCTCCAGAAGAGGAGCAGTACGCATCTTTTTTTTTTTTTTTTTTTTTTTTTTTTTCAGAATGATACTCCCACAAGCATGTGCTTTTCAGAAATAGCAGGGGAGAGAGGTGGTTGCCATGGGAACAGAGGCGGCCACACAAACAGGAGTAGCACATTTCTCCCAAGGGGGCATGAGCAGAGCCTCCTTCTTCTACCACCATCAGAGCATCTCCGGGAAGCTTTGTTTGCCTGAAAAGGAAGAGGTTCTGGAGTGGTAAGCGTTAGTCCCTTTCTTCTTAACTTCCAAATTTCAGTTGAAGAGTCTGATTGAACCTCAGGTGGTTAGCATGGTAATTCAACTGGGCCTGATCGGTGCTGGGTCTGGAAAGAAGGGAAGAAACAAAGTCTGCTTCTCCATTCAAGGTCCTGAGGATTCTCTATACTGGTGATAGATTTGAGCCACAAGCTAATAAAAAGCTGATAATGGCACAAAACAAAAGCAGCATCCCATAATACTCACTCTGGTTTGATTTTCTGCCAGGCACAACCAGTAGAAAGTTAAGATGGGTCCAGAGAATGACACTCCCACTGACCGTGTTGGCACTATAATGGCCCTATGCTGGCCCATTGTAGGGCTATGACAGATCTGCTAAGACAACAGTAAGGCAAGAGATGGGGATCCTTGGGGAGAAAGTAGGTTATACTCAGCAGGCATACTCCAGCCATGCTGACGGACAGAGTCTGAGATTGTGTCTCTTTAACTCCAATTGATTTCAAAATAAATCAATCTGGTATAAAATAATGAGGTTTATGGAAATAAAGAAGTCAACTAGCTATCTGGTAAAATGCATAAAAATAGCGAGTTGATTAACAAGTCTTCTCTTGCAAAGAATGATTTTGGGCAACGATGGCTTCTCCGAGAGGGTGGCCCCAATCTTGCCTTGAGGTGGGACAAGGGAGGCCACAAGGAATGCAGCAGAGCTGTAAGCCTTCCCTCTGCCACATGCTGGATGCTGATTTATTGGGACTGGAACAATTTGTCTAAAGCTGTAATTTTAACTACCTCCGTGGTGAGCAGCCAATCAGAGGGTTCGCTCCACGCAGCTTTTACGAGTCCCCATAAAAGCAGCAAAATGAAAACTCAGGGGCCCTTAAAATATACTCCAAGGGTTTCTGCAGTGCAATTGGAGGCTTTTATGACTCCTGTCAAGACTTTTATGACCCTGTAAAACCAGGCAGCAGCCTGGCCCGAGATGAAAAGTGGCCCCCACTGTCTTAAAGTCTAAATGGTTTGTACATTTACAAGGCCTCGAGGAAAGATGGAGGGAACACCACCAGGGGGTTTTTGCCTTGAGTGAAGACAGGTTGTGGATGGGACAGAGAGACTGGAGAGTGAGGGGATGCAAGGGCAGGTAGAATGTGGGCATGAGCAATGCATCTGAACATGGCCTTACAGTTCTTTAGCACTTTAGAGCACCCCAATGCCAAAACCCCAATACTAGTCACCAAGCACAGTGAGAGCTGAAGGTTCAGCAGACAGAATCATAACTAATAGGGACTGGGTGCCTTCAATGGAAAGATAAAACCTGAAGCCTCCAGGAAATCACAGGCTCCATAGTATTTTTCAAGGACATCACCCCATTACTATGACACCTGCATTACACAAGGAAACAAACACACACACACACACACACACACAGAAAGAATAGGGGCCAGAAACCCAGCTCAGAACACTTTAGTGTTCCATGCAGGTGAGAACACCTTTCCACCCAGCTAGAGCGTGCCAACCTGCATGTTCCCACTCCTAGCTGGGCTCTTAGCTCAGGCCCACATGACCCCTTCTGAGTCACTGTGACTGAGACAACCTGATCCCGTGCTTTGATCTGGAATCTTAAATCACCCAAACTTATTAGCCAGACTCTGGGCTTTCCATGTCCCCACAGAAAGGCAGCATCATACTGCAGAGGTCATGGACAGAGGATAGAGAAATGCAGTGTGGGTGTTCCTGGTGGAAGCCCAAGGAGGGGTGGGAGGGGAAGCCCAAGGAGGGGTGGGCGAGGGGAGCAGACTTTCTGGGCAGGTATGTACACAGACCCTGAGGAAGGCAGTTGGGGTGAGGCATACTGACTTTAGAACTCAGAGAATAGCTCAGAAACAGAGGTGATTGTGTATTGAAATGCCTCAGGTGGAGTGAGCACCGCTGCTGCTTTGCTCTGGAGCATCTAGATCAGGTGAGGGCCATGGCGAAGCTGCTGGGGTTCCTGACATGCCTGACTGTGGAGGCTTTGGGTTTTTCAGGTTGGAGAAGGCAGAAAGATAGGAAAAGCAGTGATAGGTCTGGATGTGTTATGACTGTATGGAGTGAGTCCCCCGCCATCTGGAGGGACAGGAGTGCCAGAGCAAGGGGGCAATGAGTCAGAGGATCAAGAATCCTGCCAGAGGGCAAACACACATCCAGGGAGCAAGGTAAACCCTGGGACTGTAGCAATGCCTCACAGTCAGTAATTTATTCCTTTTAAATCACTCGTGTTTGCAGGAGCCTTAAAGAGTAGAGTAAACAGGTATGAAGACAAGGAGACTTGGCTGTAAATCCCCAAAACCCCCTACGTGACTCTGAACAGTCCATAATCTTCCTGAGTCTCTCCTTCCTCATCTGTAAAGTGGAGATAAAACAGTTGCCTCATCTGGTTGCTTTAAGGATTAAGGGAGATAAGGTGTGTAGGGTGCGATTTGAACAGCATCTTAATGAGGGGATAGGAGCCTGCGGAGAGGTGCATTTCCAGCCAAGGAACCCTGTGCAGTGGCCGCAGATAGAAAAGAACCACCCCTATTTTAGGTACAGTAAGCCATCTGCTTTGCCTAGAACACCAGCTCCTTATAGGGAAGGTGTACCTATTAAGTCGTTGGCTCGCCCAATGTGCCAGGCGCTGTGGGGTGTGGAAGGTGCCGGGCAGCTGGCCTGGGAGACAAGAGCATATGAGACCAGTAAGTGGCTGCATTTCCTGCCTTGACTCTTGACCTCATCCAACCTGTACCCCTCAGAATAATCAGAACAGTCTTCTGGAAGCAAAAACTTGCCTTGTCACTACCTTTTCAAACTCGTTAGGTGTTTGCTACAGCCCATGAAAGAAAGTCCAAATTCCCTAAGGCAGTCCTACAAGGGCTGGCATGATCTGGCCCTTGCTGAGTTCCAACCAAGTTCATCTCTTCACCTTGGCCCTTCAGCTCACTCTTCACTACCCACACCTCCATCTTTCACACACCACGCTCCCTTCCAATCAAGATGCTGGAGAGTGCCATTCTCCTCCCTGCAGTTTGTATCTACCTGAATCCTCCTCATCCACCCAGGCCTCAGCCTTGACATGGTGTCCTCTAAGGAGCTCCCATGGCAGGCACCTCTTGCCACCATGCTGCACATACTAATCAAGACACAGCTACACGGTCCCATCCTCCAGGCACTCTTTCAAACACTCATCAGATGCTCAAGTCTATGCTCCATTTGGGTCATCCACACTGGAATGTAAGCCTCATTAAAGCTATCACAGGACCTGGCCCAGTGCCTGGCAGATAATATGAAAAAATCGACCTACACTGGAAACAAATGAAGGTTTTGCCTGACCTGATAAGTTGTTTAGATGGTAACCTACAGTCAGCATGAAGCCACCAATGGTGGGAGCAGGGCACTGGCCTAAAGGACGTAGAAAGGTCACTACGGCCATGCAGTGGAGGAGGATGCATTTGAGGATGGGGATCTGAGGCAGGCAGCCGGGCTTACTTAAGTCATTAAGAAATGACAAGTCTGCTCTACCCAGTGGCAGCATGAATGTAGGTACAAGACAAAAGTCACTCAATAATGGGACACCTGGGTGGCTCAGTCAGTTAAGTGTCCAGCTCTTGGTTTTAGCTCATGTCATGATCTTGGGGTCTTGGGATGGAGTTTCATGTTGGGCTCCGTGCTGGGCATGGAGTCTGCTTGAGATTCTCTCCCTCTCCCCTTGCCCCTTCCCCTTCAAATAACTAACTAAATAAAATACGTAAAAAAAAATCATTCAATAATAAACTCAGCATACAATGGAGAATAGGGAAGAGGGAGGAGTCTAGGATGACTCTTGGGTATTGGGTCTGGGTGAACAGGTGGATCATGGGTTTAGGAATAAGAATTCATAAAATGAAGTTGGACATAGAGTCCTGTTTGGACCTTGTTAAATATGAGGTACGTGGGAGACATACAGGTGGAAATGTCCAGCAGGCAGCTTGAGAATTAGATCCGGTATCTGGAAAGGCCAGAAACATAAATTGGAGAGTTAGTGGCCCAAAGGCTAAAATCACTGAAGTGGGATGAAATAATCCTTGATGTCTGTGTGAACCCAAAGAGACTAGTGAGCTTATGAGAAAACCCTGAAAAATATAAGCATTTAAAAAACCACAGAGGACTCGTTGCCTTTCTTAACAGACTTCTGCCAACAGACCAGCCCACATTAGCTGGTCTGTGCACTTAGTGATGATATTACACATTTTTGCACAAGCAAATTTAATAAATATGTTAATTTAATAAAATTTTATTGAGTGCCTACTTAGTTAAGTGGTTAGATATGCCCCCATGGGCTCCCATAATACTCTGTATGTCTCCGTCGGACCTTATCACTTTCTACTATAATCTTATTTGTCTTTTCATTAAATTATGAGCTTCTTGAGTCAGAAATTATGTATCTCAGGACTCTCAGCCCTGCCCACCTAGTGTCTGCTCAATAAATGTATGGATGAAGTTCACCATTAGATGGGGAGGACAGATGTATGAAAATAATATTACAAAACAAAACTACGGTCTTCAAAGACACAACTGACTTGCTACTGGCCAAACGCAGTGGACATTTTTTTTTTTTTTACTATTGTTTCTTGTTGGCTAATTCTCTCTCCTTTAAAATTTCTCCCTACCAGGGCGCCTGGGTGGCTCAGTCATTAAGCGTCTGCCTTCAGCTCAGGTCATGATCCCAGGGTCCTGGGATCGAGTCCCACATCAGGCTCCCTGCTCGGCAGGAAGCCTGCTTCTCCCTCTCCCACTCCCCCTGCTTGTGTTCCTGCTCTTGCTATTTCTCTCTCTGTCAAATAAATAAATATAATCTTTAAAAATAAAATAAATAAATAAATAAATAAAATTTCTCCCTACCTTTTAAAGATACTCATCTCTCTTGACTTATATTCTACTTCTATTATGTATCTCCTTTGCAGGTTTCTCTTTCCCAACCTTCTCACCCCTCCCCTAAATTTTTGATGTTTCCAAAACTCAGACTTCTTTGTCCTTATTTCCATCCAGCCTCAGAAATCTGTACACAACATCTTCATCTATCATTTGCGAACACTGATTACAAAAGCCTCCTTTGTAGCTGAGAACTTCCATATAGCCAACTACTTCCTACACTTGTACAATGGGAGGTCCTACCCTCTGATGACCCCATTACCCATGCAAAAAAATGAAGGGATTGTTCTAGATGCATTCCTTGTCCCCCAGGTATAACTGCTGACAACAAACTGCCAGTTCTATCTTCTAACTTTCCCTCCTGTCCATTGCACTGCTCCTGCCTTGCATGAGATCTTTCATCCCTTCCCAGTGAATGAAACAGACTCCTAAGAATCCACTTCACTCTCACACTCTCTTTGCCAAACTGTTTGCCAGAGTGGGTGTACAAAGATGCAAATCTATTCCATGGCATTTCCTTCTTCATCCTGAAGCTTCTTCTCTTCTTTGAGATAAAATCTAAATTTCTTTAAATCATTCCCATTCTATCTGGGCATTAGAATCATTATTGGACTTTTTAAAATGCAGGTCCTGGAGCTCATCTTAGATCTGATGAATCAGAATGTTGAGCAGGTAAAGCCCAGATATATACTGGGGTATGGCTCCCAAACTCCGGAAGCTATAATGATGTGCCTCCTTCAGCCGACTGTTATTTGTAACCCACTTATATTCTAGGTATATCTTGTAAAATTCACAGTCTCTTTCTCTGGGGATTTCCAATGCACCCACTCCTCTGAAGTCTTTTGGTCACAGAAACAATGTTCATGCAGCAAAATCAGCTTCCAGCCACAAGCAGAGTGGTACAAGCGTAGGCACGAGCCTCGAGCTGACCCAACCAAATTCCTTTCAAAGAGAATCTATAAATGAACACAGAGAGACATTCAATCTATCCAGGTGGCTTTATATGTAAGACGTTACATCTTGGAGTATGGTCTTGCCTTCTGTGTTCCATTATCTGGATTGGAAAAGTAGGTAAACAATTGTGCATTAATGAGGAGTATAAATGACTCATAAAGAGAACAGCAGAACCATACAAACCAGCAATTGCACCACTGGGTTTTTACCCCAAAGATACAAATGTAGGGATCCAAAGGGGTACGTGCACCCTGATGATTATAGCAGCAATGTCCACAATAGCCAAACTATGGAAAGAGCCAAGATGTCCATTGACAGATGAATGGATAAAGAAGATGTGGTATATATATACAATGGAATATTATGCAGCCATCAAAAGGAATAAGATCTTGCCATTTGCAACGACGTGGATGGAACTGGAGGGTATTATGCTGAGCGAAATAAGTCAATCAGAGAAAGACAAGTATCATATGTCCTCACTGATATGAGGAATTCTTAATTTCAGGAAACAAATTGAGGTTTGCTGGAGTGGTGGGGGGTGGGAGGGATGGGGGTGGCTGGATGATAGACATTGGGGAGGGTATGTGCCATGGTGAGAAACCTGTACCTCTGAAACAAATGATACATTGTATGTTTAAAAAAAGAAGAAGAAGAAGATAGCAGGAAGGGAAAAATGAAGGGTGGGGGGATTGGAGGGGGAGACAAACCATGAGAGACTATGGACTCTGAGAAACAAACTGAGGGTTCTAGAGGGAAAGGGGGTGGGGGGATGGGTTAGCCTGGTGATGGGTATTGAGGAGGGCACGTACTGCATGGAGCACTGGGTGTTATGCACAAACAATGAATCATGGAACACTACATCTAAAACGAATGATGTAATGTAGGGTGATTAACATAACATAATAAAATAAAAAAATTTAAAAAAAGAGAGAACAGCAAAACAGGGGTCCCTGGTGGCATTCCTGTTCTTGGCGGCAGTCTATCTTTGAAAACAAGCTAGAGTCTAGCATTTGTACTCCAAGAGAGCATCCAATATTTTTAAGTGAGTCTCCTTTCTTGCCTGAGCTACTGTGTTTCCATACATAAGTCCCAAATCACACAGATTAATAAGCATGGTTATAAGAGCTTCATGAATTTGATTTCTAGCTTCCCTGCTGCTGCCATTCCCATCCTTTCTCCCCCTCCCAAGTCTCCCCAGCCCCACCATACTTAAGGACTTGCCATAACTATTTGTCCAGGCTGCTTCTGGCCTACTTTCTTGTGTGCATACTATGACAAGTACATGTCTAGAATGCCGGTCCCCCACTTTTCAAAATCTTGGTCATTAGCCTCCTCATCCATGAAAACTAATGGAAAAGCTTACCGGGATGTTTAAGCCTAGAAAATGTTTTCTTTTGTGCCCCAAAGGAGGCTGTACTTCACATACCGGACATCACTTTTGTCACAAGGCACTGGAGTCATTGGTTGACTTGCCTCCACTGGACTTAAAGATGAAGGGGAAGAGCTGTGCTTATAACCTTGGCTCTCGATCAGTTAGCACAGCTCTGGGCACAAAGAATGACCTCCTTGAATATTTACTGAGGGGCTGAAGTAATCATTTAAAGAATCACTTTTTAATTACTAATTAATCGGAAGAGGATGCCAAATGAAGAAAAGGTCAGAAAAGTGACTGTCTGTGGCCTGTAATGACCTCCAATCTCTGAACTCTCTTGTTATGGGACTACTGTTCTCAACTATGCAACACAGTAGATGTTTTTTTTTTTTCCACGTCTTAGGGAAAATAAAGTAGGTCAGATGGAGAAACGTTCTTTTCAACCCTCCTGCGGGAGCATCTCCCCAAGATCGTACAACCCATCTCTTCAACAAGAACTCCTGGGCGCCTGAGTGGCTCAGTTGGTTAAGCGACTGCCTTCAGCTCAGGTCATGATCCTGGAGTCCCTGGATCGAGTCCCGCATCGGGCTCCCTGCTCGGCGGGGAGTCTGCTTCTCCCTCTGACGCTCCCCCATCTCATGCTCTCTCTGTCTCTATCTCATTCTCTCTCTCAAATAAATAAATAAATAAAATCTTTAAAAAAAAAAAAAAAGAACTCCTGACAGCCGGAAGGATACTGCATTTCCTCTATAGTATACGCTCAAGTACTAAATGTATAGCAAACATGAATCAAACTGAATGAATCATCTAGTCTACTTACTGTGCAGTATTGGTTTTCCTTGTACCTGAAGTCAATGTTCTTGCATAGATTAGAGACTGTGTATATCACACATATAGAATGTGATTTATCAGGCAACTAGGTTTAGGGCCCACCCACGCTTAAAGCAAATATTCAGAATGAAACACTATATATATATATTTATATGTATAAATATATATATATATTTTGAAGTAGAGCATGCATGTGGAAAATAGTTTATAGAGCTCGGTTTTTGCCTCGTAGGAGATGAAAACGTGATCCTTTGCTAGCTCAGACAAAATCCTCCATGCTACATTAGGCCAGAAAGCAAATTTTGTACTTGCAAGCTTTTATCAAAACTGTATATCAGAAATCTTAATAATGCAGGAAGGTGGATTATGTTTCTCCTCTCTGTTCAGGTTTACATCAACAGAATCAGAACTAATTCCTGATTTGAAACTCAGCAGTTTTAGCAAGATCTGTAAGAATATTTTATTAAGGTCCTGCAGAGGACAGAAGGAGCTTGACTTTGTACATAAACACACATACCTGTATATGCCAAAAATAAGAATCTTAATAAAATAACATAAAATAATGATTATGTTCACAGACAGAAAGAACTCCTTTGGTTCAATATTGGTCACCTGAAGAAATATGAAATATATAAATGAAAATTTTAAAACAAATTCTCCAGCATCCCATAGCTAGACATTTTCATTTTTCATTTTAGTTTCTGACGTAATACAGACACTCACATATGTAGCATGGCCATGAAGAGTATCAGATTTAGATTTAGGTTAGAAAAAGAGTCAAATTTAGATCAGTTTAAATTTAGAATTTGTCATTTACCAACTATGAGACTTGAAAATGTTAAAAAAAAAAAATAGCCTTAGAATTTTTTTTTTCCTATAAAGCACAGTGAATAACATCTATTCTGCCAAACTTTTGTTATTTTTGAGGATCAAAATCAATATGAAATAATTATTCCAATGTTCAGACCTCAATATTCCAACTATATATAATAACAGAATGGGGTATATTGTTTTATTTGTTCCAAGTATTTGCAGCTTCTCCCAATGAAAAGATTGTACATTTTACCTCACTGTCATCAGTCTTGGTCACTTGACTTGCTTTGGCCAATGCAACGGGAATAGAAATTTCATGTGGCGGGGCACCTGGGTGGCTCAGTCATTAAGCATCTGCCTTCGGCTCAGGTCATGATCTCAGGGTCCTGGGATCGAGCCCTTCATCGGACTCCCCGCTCTGCGGGAAGCCTGCTTCTCCTTCTCCCCCTCCCCCTGCTTGTGTTCCCTCTCTCGCTGTGTCTCTCTCTGTCAAATAAATAAATAAAATCTTTAAAAAAAAAGAAAAAGAAATTTCATGTGGCACTGTAAAATGGAAACTTTAAGAACCCTCATGTGGTTCTGCTGTTCTTTTCCCTCTGGAGCAAGACTGCACATAACAAATAAAACCTACTCCTTCAGACTTTGGTCCAAGAATTAAATAAATAAGTGTGAGTGTGTGTTCATATTTACGTGCATGCATGATTATAAATAAAAAATAAATACATAAATATTATATAACCATATATAAACATACATATTATATGTACATATGCATATGCATATGTACATGCATATGTGAGTGTCTATTCCCCAAAAAAAGAGTATTTCATTTTGAAATTTGGTTTTAGACAGGGTGGGTTATTCAGTTACCTGATAAATCACATTCCATATGTGTGATATACACGCTCTTATACCATGCATACAAAAGTATGTGTGTATGCTTGCATGCATGCACATTAATAAATAAATAAATAAATAAATAAATAAATAAATAAATAAATGTATACATATATATACGTGTACATATATATGCGTGTGTGTGTGTGTATAGAGAGAGAGAGAGAAAGAATCACACACATGCAGTTGTAAGTTACCTCTGTGCTTGTAAGCCACTGACATTTTGGGGACATTTGTTACTACAACATAACTTCACCAAAGCTGACTAATACACCTTAGAACCTCTCTTAATTAATTTTCACTGAAATACCCACCAGATTAACAGATGCCCTATTTCCTCTGAAAAACATAGTGAAAACCCAGAATCATTAGACTAATACTTAGTACATTAGCACTTCTCCGATCCCCAAGTTAGGTGAATAATTACCAAGAATCAGTTTCTTGTATATCATGCATAACTACTGTGATTTTATATTGTAATTCAATGTTAAATACTTCGGAAAAACTTTCCGAGAACAAATCACTAAATAAATGGCTGTTGATTTTTCAAATGATGAAATGTATATGAAAGTGTCATATAAATTTCAATTTCTGTGTTGATGTATTAGTTGATACTAATTTGTCAATTAGTATATTTCTGAGCAGCTACTTTTTTTAACAAAGCACCATGTGGGGACAACATGAAGCATGTAACACAGAAGTATCTTCAAAAGATATTCAGCCCACTATATCAGAAAAGGGAATCAACAGGAGCATACTCAGCAGCATATCTCCGTGATTGATCATAGTGCCAATAAACTCTATTGTATCAATTAAATCAAAACAAACGAAAGAAAAATGGTGCAGAATGTTCCAGGCTATTCTTGCTAGATTTACAGGGCCAGAAAGGTGATGTCTCTTTCTATTTTGTTTTGTGTTTATATATCTTAGTTTGTCATTTATCCATTCTAAAATAACATAATTTCATTAAGTATAGGCTTAAAATAAGGAAATATATATTAATGGTTTGAGTATTATGTTTCAGTCCTCGAAAGTCTATGTAAAATAGAAGGCTTCTGTTTGAAGCCTGTTTGTCAGAGGTCTTGTTGCCTAAGCTCAGCTGCCCACCAGCCTTTTCTGGCAATCAATTCATCGGACCCAGATAACTGTTAAAACGAAGGTACTGCCCAGGGAGCCAGCCACACATAGCAATTTCTCTAGAGAATCCCTGATTTAAAAGGATAAGGCAACTCTCATTTCTCTGACTTGGTGGAAAAAACCTGATCTGAAGCAAAAAAGGTGATAAAACCCACAAACCTTCCTTTACCATGTCTAGAACCATCATTCACATGGAATGCTTTTAACAAAGGAAACCCACTACCACAATCAATATGTCATCAGGCTACATGAGTGGCCCTTGGCCCTGTTTTAACTTATAAATGTCTTTTTAAGATGGCAGAAAGGAGAGAGCAATACTATATCCCCACACACCCAGCATCCAGCCAAGTAAGAGGAATACAAATTCCCCAGGGTTAGGGGGATACCATTCAATACCCCCAGTTCAAATCAGTTCATGGAAAGAGATATAAACATATGTTCCCTAAGGGTAAAAAGCATGCTGAAGACATCTATGTTTTCAGTGTTGAGCCCACTGCCTGATACATAACTAGAGCTCAATAATTATTTCCTAAGTGAATGACAATGACTGACCAATTAATGGATGGATGGATGATTATTATGAATAAAGCCACATATTAGAGCACTTTTACTTTCCTTTTTCAGCCTCATCATAAAATGCCAAGCATCAGGATTATTTAAGAGAAACCTAAATTATATGAGTATATTGCCTGAGCGGGTGAAATGTTTATTACTTAAATATTTCCCTTATATCCACATCATTCAAGGCCTAACTCAAATGTTATCTCCTCAATAAAGTCTTCCCTAATCCTTGGCACGTCATCTAGGACTCCAGTACCTTTCAACACCAGGGAACAGGACAAAGAGCAAATACTTTCAAATTCTGCTTTGCAACCCATTTGTTTTGCTGCAAAAACAATTTAATGCGTCAAAATCAAATTAAGAAATAGGAATGGGGTGGGAGGAAATTCAACAGAACAGAGTAGCAAATATTAGAAAGCTTTACACAAAACAAAGTAAATACTTCTGTGTGTCTCTCTATATACATATATAAATGCGCACGCACCTGTCTGTACATTACAATTAAAATATGGCTCTTTCTATAGGTACATGTGAAGAAATTTATAGATCACTGTTGTAGACCTGGTTACTGTCTTGTTTCCGCCACTTGTTAGTCATATAACTTGAGACAAATAAGTCTGCCTTTTGGAGCATCAGGTTTGTAATCTGTAAAAGGGAGATTTGCTACCTGTTCTTCTAGGTGATGTTGTACCTTTTCTGGCTGTGTTCTTTCCTTTTCCAGCAGCGCACACAGTACTTCCCATTCTGGACTGCAATCTTTCTCTCTCTCTTGCGTACACATACATACACACAATGTAATATTATCCAGTTTCAACAAAGAAGGAAATCGTATCATTTGTGACAACACAGATAAACCTGGAGGTCATTATTCTAAGTGAAATAAGCCAGAGGAAAACAAAAACTGCATGGTATAACTTATAAGTGGAATAAAAATAAAAATAAAACTTATAGGAACAGAGAGTAGAAAAGTTGTTGCCAAGGGCTGAGAGGTGGAGGAAATAGGGAGAGGTTGATAAAAGGCTATAGACTTTCACATATAAGATGGAAAAGGCGTGAGGATTTACCGTATAACACAGTAACTATAGTTCCTTACGCTGTGTTGTCTAATTGAAGTTTATTAAGAGAGCAGCAAACTGGGCGCCTGGGTGGCTCAGTTGGTTAAGCTACTGCCTTCGGCTCAGGTCATGATCCCGGAGTCCCTGGATCGAGTCCCGCATCAGGCTCCCTGCTCAGCGGGGGGTCTGCTTCTCCCTCTGATCCTCCCCCTCTCATGCTCTCTGTCTCCCATTCTCTCTCTCAGATAAATAAATAAAAAATCTTAAAAAAAAAAAAAAAAAGAGAGCAGCAAACTGACCTCATCAAAAAAAAAAAAAAAAGTAAATATGAGAGGTGATGAAAGCGTTAATTAACTCCAGGGGAGGCAGGAATTCTCTTACAATGTATACATATGTCAAACAATCATGTTGTATGCTTTCAATATCCTACAATTTTGTCAATTATACCTCAATAAAGCTGGAATAAATTAACCCTACTGAAAAAATAAAATGAATAGATGGTAAAAAAAAAAAAAAAAGCAAACATCATAAACAAGTGTAGAAATGAAATGGAACAAAAACTATTCCTGTCGTCGGCAAAGCGATTTAAGATCTGGGGAAAAGAAAATTAAGCTTTTGTGTAAGGTACATTTTAAGGCATGTATGTTTAAAGAGTATGTAAAATTCAGCCCACCAGATGACTTTCCTCCAATTTCTGCTATGCTATTTTATGTTAATAGCCAGCACAGACATATCCCTCAGGGCTTCATTCTTAGTGGCCAAAGGACCTATCAAGGTTGAGGTTTCAACTTTGAATCAGTTTCCAATAGACCAGATGGGGTTCTTTGGAAAAGAGTCTAGGTTTCCTGAGAGATGATTCTAATTCAAAGAAAATTCAGACCCAAAGAGATTCAGCACAGTTCAGTCCAAAACAAGGTCAGATTTCAAAAGTCCTCAATTCAGAGAAGAAATAACTACAAATACTAATTCATTTATTCTCTGTTTATTGAGCACTTATTGGGTACCTTGGGGGCTATTTAGAGTGAGCGGGAAGTGAAGGGAACTTAACACTTACCCAGTACCTATGTGTGTTATCATCATGATGGGCCCTTTGCATAACCCATGCAATCCTTACTACAAAACATAGTGGGTATTTGAAAGATTGGTGGCTCTTCAACAAAACTTGCTTTCTCTTCTTGGGCACTTCACTAGATGCCATTTCCCACCGTCTCTTGCCATTATGTGCGATACAATAACCAAGTTCTACCCCGGGGGAATGAAGGTAGATGTGACATTCACAACTTCCCAGGCCTGGCCCTTTAAAGCCTCCTTCATGTGCTGCTCTATGTCTTCCTCTTCCCCCAGCTAGAAGTTGACACCCATGGCCAACTTGGAAGTCACATGTTGAAGGTAGAAAAGCCTCCAAAATGCAGCATCCCTGAATAAGCACAAAAGGCAGAGCCTCCCCACTTTACAACCAGTAGCATGACATATAGCCATTAAATGGTGAGAGACAAATGTCTATTGTAAAGCCACAAAGATTTGGGGATTTATTTATCACGATAACCAGTGTGGCCCTAATTAATATCAAGATTGGTACCAGGAGTAGAGCTTTGGCGTAAACCAAAAATATGTGTTAATGGCTTTTGTAGTGGGCAATGGATGTCAATGAAACAGACAGTGTGAGCTAGAAGCCTGGCCATCCCTGTTTTGAAATAACAAACATTTGGTAAAAACTGTCATTTCTGATCATTTCTAAAGCTAACTAAGTGCCAACCAAGCCCATAGCTCTAAAAAAAAAAAAAAAAAAAAAGGATAGAAAGAGACAAAGTGTTTATGTGTCTTAATTGCTCCTCTGTTTATACCAGTGATTACAAAAAAAGAGATGAGCTCAGAAAGAATGTACCAGTTTTCAATCAGATATTAAAATGAGAGAGAAAGAAAGAGAGATGCAGAGAAAGAGAGAAAGATTGCTTCTAGAATATTGAGGCTCCCTGGTTTGGAGAAGCCAACTGAATTGGATCCCAAATATCAGGAAGGCAGAAAAATAGTTCTAAGTAACAAAGGCCCATTAAGCCTTCTCAGTTGGACAAAAAGGCTCACTTCGGTGGCAAATACCAAATCACGGCCATCATCTTTACAAAGCCCTTTCTTTCAGACCATCTCCATGCAGCCACATTAAGTGGAGAGAGAGAGGAACACGGGGTCAAAAAGGAAGGAAATACTATAGGCTTGAAAGTTATAGCCAGTTATGCCCTTGATATTATTCATGTAGCAAATGGATTTGCCTGAAAAATTAAAAAAAAAAAAAAAGAGCAGAAGTTTACAACATTTTTGAGGGAATTGCATAGCCAAAGAAACAATGAGAGCCTGTGGCTGTAGACATTTGCAAGCTCTCCAACATGCACTACGAGAAAATGAGCTACACGATGCCATTCAGCCCCAGGGAGGATGTGCTCTACAATGGCCACATTAGATGAGGCCATGGAAGATACTGAATGAAGAGCTACCCAGTGGGTGAACTTCCCAGGGAACAACAGACAAGAAAGTTCCTCCCTGAGAACAGAATCAGAGCCTAAATAAAGAGTGTCTCCAACTGCCAGGACAAAGGCTTCACCACCACCAGCACAAAGAAGTAACTATTTTATAGCTCTAGGTTCTTCTTCTCCAAATTCCAAAATTTCCACATGTTTTCTTTTATAATCTTATCCTACAACCCCATTAAAAAGAATGTTGGAGCAAGGCATGGCAATCTTTTTAGTTTCCCTGAAAAAGCCATGTCTGGTCATGAAGAAATAGAGTAAATATCACCAAGTGATCTTGGGCTTTGAGCTAGCTGTAATAGTTGGATTGAATTCTGAGTTGTCTAACTTGGGCCTGTGTATGTTCTAAACATGTGAAGAGGGGTGTAAATGGGTATCTGGTGAAAACACTGTAGCTACAGTTGCTAGCTATACACCAAAATCAATTTCCTATTTTTTTTCCCCTTGGCATTAGGCTAGATTCCTTTTCTCAGTCTCTGTTGCCAGGTAGACCAAGTGACTGCATTTTAGCCAAAGGAAAGTGAGAAAAAATGACCTGTACCATGATGACCTTTAAAACCCCCCAAGTGTGCTCCTCTGGGCTGTTTCCTCTTCCTATGGCTAGCAGCTAATGCTTGGGGTTCACTTGGATGTTGCGTGTTCCAGATAACACAATCTTTCTTAGCCTGGGTACCAGAAAGACTGTGTGGAGCAGAACCTCTCTCCTCAACAAAAATCATAAACACTGAGACGGTTCAGTGAATAAGACACAAACTTACACTGAGTTAACTCCATGATGTTGCAGTGCTTTTATTCGTAAATACAGTACTATGCCCTCCATTTTATAAATGTGAAAAATGAGGCTCAGACAGCTTATTTTATGTACCTTAAAGAGATTGCAAATGCAGATGTTAGGCTTAAACCTATGTCTTCCCAATGCCAGCATTCTCCTTCATTGTACCACATGATCACTTGGCAAATGACGATATACTACCAGTCATTAAGAAAGGGATCTATTAGGGTCAAGATAAACCAAACAATCTCATCCTACATTCAGATATTAGGTAGATTTGGTTTTGCCCTAGGTTAGGTCATGGGTTTTCTTCCATACAGCAGGACTTTAAAAAAATTATTTTTCTTTGTAGAGCTAAGAAAGCAGTCAGGACTCAGTGTGAAGAAACAGAATCTGGGTGTGCCCTGCAAGCAAATGAAAGGACCCCCTCCCTCCAACTGCTAATTCCACAGGGATTCTCTAGGTAAATGAAAACCATAAGCCATTTGATCCTGAAAGTTTTTCTGCAGAAAGGCAAGATCAGGTCCTTTCTTTGTGTTAAATCTTGCCTTGATTAAATTGGCTTTTTTTCTTAGTGAGTTTTCCAAAGTGCCGAGTACTAACAAGAAAGGTTTTAATAGGATCCTAGACTTTAAAACCATGGGCAACTCAGCCTGGGTCCTTTATGATGTGTAATGAATAAAAGGATCCAAATCACCACCCTTTAGGATCATCTGTCTAAGAACTGTAATAATTTCCCCTTTATTCTACCCTCCCTTCCTTTCATTTTATATGTCCCCAATGTTGCTTGCTTTAAAGGGCACGCACTCAAGAAACAGACAGTCTGCTTTTCTTAGGGCGATCCCCCTGGCTGGAAGGACCCTCTCCTCTGGGCAGATCCTCTTGCACTGCAATTCAAGAAGCAATTGCATCTGCTCCATTTCCCCATCTGCTCCCCCTATCCCACCCCTCCCTTCCCTCCATCCACGCAATGGCTCTTCTTTTCCTTCCTCCAGCTCATTGCATCTCTGTTCTTTTCATTCTCTTTACCCTCTTACCTCCATGCTTTCTCTCAGTCATTTTAACAAAGAAATCCCACACTGAGGAGAATCACAAACTCTTCTCCAATCAGGGCAATTCCTATGTACAAAAACAGACACAAAAGCCTTCTCTTTGCATGGTGACACTGTGCTGTCTGCAAATGTCTGTCCACCATCCTCAATAGTTTCTCATAGACTTCTCATCCCTTTAGGCAGATGGGCAGTCTCTGACATAACTGCAAGCTGTAATTTTTTTGTTTATCTTCCTCTCTTTTCCATGCCCCTAGAGCATATGCAGGGTTATCAGAAATGAACTAGAATGATTCCCAAATCCTATCCTAGCATAGAAATAGTGGATATTCTAACAGAGGAGGAAAAAAAAAAAAACCCACAAGGATGATGTGTGTCCCCTCTGGTCTTCTCTTGCCACGGAGACACTGCTGAGGTGCCAGGGAACACAGGGTAAGCAGAACATTTCCATAAAAGTGTTTTATTTTACTCGCTTAACAGCTTCATGCCAGTGAATCATCCCTTGGTTGAGGAAGAAGTGCCTGCAGAGATTCATCAAGACCACTTCAGCCCAAGCCTGAAGAGTGAGGGAAATGGCTGTGGGGGGCATCCACCTGGCATCACATAGTTCACCAGAAAGCTACGTGCTCTCACACAGCTGCATGGGAGCTTCTTAGGTGGAAAAAAATGTTGCCTGCTTAAAATCTAGGCAACCAGGAACACAGCATCAGGAAACTTTAATTCTCTCTTCTCCAGGCCTCAACAGGTAGCCTTTACAATGCCGAGTAAAAAGAAGCAGGGCCTGAGTAATGGGCCCAAGTTGTTCAGGACTCATCCACCTTAAACTTAAGGCTGAAGTCATATTTACTGAATCTCTACAACATCCCGCCCTTATGCAAAAACAAATGGATCCCTATAGGGTTTGATGAGGTTGTAAAAGGATCTAGCTATTCAAACGTATTATAAGCACACACACACACACAGACACACACACACCCCTCTCCTCCATTGAAGCTTCAAATTGCAGAACTATGAAGTCAATTTGAAATAAGGACAGGTAGTAGTATATAGCACAAAGAATTTTCCGTAATGATACAGACTCTGATTCTGACATACATACATTGGGCTTGAAAATTTACTCTTTTTTTAAAGATTTTATTTATTTATTTGACAGAGAGACACAGCGAGAGAGGGAACACAAGCAGGGGGAGTGGGGGAGGGAGAAGCAGGCTTCCTGCTGAGCAGGGAGACCGATGTGGGGCTCGATCCCAGGACCCTGGGATCATGACCTGAGCCGAAGGCAGACGCTTAACAACTGAGCCACACAGGCTCCCTGAAAATTTACTCTTGAATCTACTTGAAGAAATTAACTCTTTCTCTTCTTTTCCCCCATAACCCCTGCAACTTGCTCATACATCTGTTGCAGAATTTATCACTATGGATTGTAATTACTCATTTACCTCCCTTTCACCACCAGACTGAGCATCTTAAGGGCCATGATCAAAGGTTTTTCTATTAATAAATCTAGGGCTCAGCACTTTGTTTGGCACATAATATGTGCCCATTAAATACTTGGGAATGAAATAATGTACAAAATAATGGCGATCTCCCCTTTTTTTCCCAAGTGTAATGAAAACTCACTTAATTTCTATATAGAACACTAAAATTCGAGTATTCATTTTTTTAAAATTCTTTTTTTTAATTACCTAAAATAATCATAAAACAATTTGAGGTGTTTGGATGGGATCAATAGAGATAATACAATTCAGTTTCCTGGTTTTAATTAAAATTTCCATTATCAAGGAGGCATTTGGCAAACAGACATTGGTTATATCTACCAGGACCAGTAAAACACCACCACCCAGGCTGAATTTGACTTGATAATAGAATCCAACACCCCTCTCTCACTCTCTCTGTCTCAAATAAATGAATAAATAAATAATCTTAAAAAAAAAAAAAGAATCCAACACCTTTGGGGCTCTATGGAGAGATACTAAATTAACCTTAATCTGGATATGCCAGACATCACTTTGCCAATGCTCATCTACTGTTTAAGCTCTGGCTACTAATCCAGTAAATACTGCCAATTCCTATTTTACAAATATATGAGTAGAAGTAACTAAGGTATCTAAATAATTTAATAATGCCCTGAATTTTCTCTTGACATCCATTCCCTCCACTTCTTACAGATCTTGATCCTCCTCAATTAATTTTAAAACTATAGTATACGTGATTTCAAATCAGCAAGCAATTAATTATTGTACATTGGTAAGAGGCAATTTGAATATGACTCAGTTTACTCACCAAAAATAAAGTTATAAAGCTACATTTCGGTCACCATCTGCTCATCTATATTAATCAATACGTGCAAAGAGCTATGAGTCCCTTGTAGAGAACAGCCCCACGTATTCACAAAAGACTATTATCATTAATTGCCATTTAGTAATTAGATGCCACCAGTTCCATTATCACATCCCCAGACTCGTGAATGTTTGAACCATAATGTCTGAGGGTGAAGTACTGTCAAAAGGCGATGTGAAATATCTTTCAATGCCATACCCTCTTTGGGGCAGAAAGAATGACTAAGTGCTGCCTTCTGGGCACCTTTGAGTTAATAATGAGGCAAGTGTCTCTCAAAGGGCTTCAAACAATAACCCCTTATTGGATTACCAGACAATGAATTAATGGCCACAGAGAGGCTGCCTGATCAGATCTTAACTAAGCACGGCCAGTTGAGAGGGTTCTAAAGCTCCCTTTCACTGCAACTCCACAGCTCACATGGGCTATACTTCATCTTGGCCAGAGGTCTGCCCAATTTTCTAATGCCAACAGAGCTAAACACCTTCAATCACTGCAAAGAGTTGTGAAAGCACACTGGTTTCGTCAAACCTTAAGAGATTACTATGCTAATTGTTAATAATGCCATCACACATTTCCTTTAGTTTAAATCTGTCTTAGCATGTCCTAATATCTAAAAATGGACAGCCCTACCTCTTCCCTTCACCAGGGAAATGAACTGATTTAGCACCCAGGAAGCAAACCAGGGCACAGGACAGGAAATTATACTGGAGTTTGGGTGACCTTGACTTTCTGTGTCATACTGTATAGCAGGGACAGACCAGACCATGATTGCTACCTGCCCATAGACATGTAGAAATAATAAAGAGGATGTATCTGAAAAGCCCCTCAGCCTCATGGATTCAGGAGTCCTACACCTGGTTCCAAAATATGTTTCTGATTATGTCACCCAAAACAGGTTATGTAATTTACCAGTTCTCTGAGCCTCAGTACCCCCCTTTGAAAAATGAGGGAATTAGACCAGAACCCCAATAAAATGTATGTTTCCTAACCTGCATTCTAGAGAACTTGTTTGCCACAGATGTTAGTAGGTGTTTCTGAAGAAAGGATTCCCCAGGCAGGTATACTAAAGTATGCAGGCAAAAAACTAGGTCAAACATACATCAATGCATTTCAAAACCAAAGGATTCCTCACAGCCTTCAATGTGCTCATGTGCATTGAAATTCTCCAAGCTCTGGGTTATATAAGCGGCATTACAAACTTATTAAACTAAGAAAACCCATTTTCGTAGAGTATTCACACACAGAGTTTGGAACTAACACCAGGAAAAACAGGGTTCCAAAGCTGTTCCATGGAGCCCGGAGGTTCTGCTGTGGGGGCCTCCAGGGCAGACACAGGCAGAGAGGAAAGAGCCTCAAACCTCATCAACTCCTTAGCCAGAGAAAGTCACTCACTTATTTTTTTTCTTTTCATTTTGTTGGTTTGCTTTAATTTCTCAATATCAGATCTGATCTGTCCTGAACAGGTTCTCTGACCAAAGTCATTTGAAAACCACCAGACTAGCTGTTTCTAAGGGCACCTTCATTGTAAACAGTTTGTGAGTCTATTACTATTTTGAAGGAAAATACATGATAAGATAAATCATCCAAATCATTACTGTCCTTGAGCTTTCTAGATTCAGTTTATTATGATTTTGTCCCAGGTTTTCCAGCCTATGCTCGCGTTCCTTCCCTAGACAATTCACACTTCATATTAAGGAGTATGAGACACACCTCTATTTTCAAAATAGTTTTTTTCATCTCTACTGAATAAATGATGTGTGCTCTCATTCTTAACATTCCAGAAGTTAAATCTAAGCCTGACTTCAATGGTTCCCTCCTTTCCTTCTGACCACGGGCCACCCTCAAAAAAGGACCCTCCTCCTTGGCCACCACTCTAGGTGCTCCCAATGACAGTACCTCCTAACTTTGTATTTATCTTTGCAGCATTCTTTTCTCCTTAGTTCGTTATTGACTTTCTCCATAAATTATTTTGGGCTGTTCTTGCATATCAGAAGTCACATTATCTTGCATCGTTAATGGCTTCTTGAGAATGGAGGGCCCCCACCCCTGCTGTTTTTTTCCTGAAAACTCACCCTGCATTGAATTACAAAAGGTCCTGCTTCAGATATTCACTGGACATCACATTTTTATAGTATCTAGTCAAAAGAAACAAAGTGTCCTCTTTTTGACTTTATTTTACAATCCCATCCCTTATAGGATATATTCACATCAGGCTTTAACCATGTCATCCAAGCACAATGGCTTTATATATTCAGGGTTAAGAGTAAATTAGTCAATGAACTGGCAAGCCCTTAAAACCAAGACCGTTTTATCCTTTACATGAAGGAAGTGATTGCTCATGAATGTTATGACTTCAGTTGCTCGGGGCTGAAGAAGCAGTGTGCACCTGAGTAACTTGTAGAGCTCAATCTGAGGACAATTAAAATGTACACAACTATTTGTCAGAGGTAGAATAACCCTTGCAAGACATGCCCCAGCTCCCTGTTTTCACAATAGGGAGAGCAAATGCTCTTGGGAAATTTGGCAGCACAACATGTGGGGAGACAAAGCAAGCACCGAAGGCGTATGATGTGAAAACGGTTAAGCTTAGTTGGTTTTTTCTTCCATGAACAAAGCAGCAAGCTATTCTAGCACTTTCCAGCTCTATCAAGTGGTGGTGGTGAGTGGCGTGGCAGAAAGCAATCAATGCACTCCTGAAGGATGGGCACTGCAGCCTCAGTGTGTGATATGCCAAATATATTTGATTTCCAATATGCATGTATGCATAGAAAGCTTCCAATGGCTGGAGCTGACATTTATCTTCAGCATCTAGGACTGGTGGGGCTGGTCACCCCTGTGTTCATGAGTGAAAGTAAATGTCAGGAAAGATTAGTGGCCATGTACTACCTACACATGTGGATATTTTTCATTCTCTATGTATTCCTCATGCTGCTCTTCATTTAAGTAACAGTTGTGAGAAATTAAATGTACCTGTGCTCCAGAGGGAGCAGAATTATGGAAATGAGAGTGGCGTTATCACGTGGGACTTTTTTGCTGGGATTCTTTTCCATGCAAAATACTACTTGCCACACCGGCTTGTTTTCCTCTGGAACTTAAAAACAGAGGCATGACGAAGATCACTCATTGGATCTATTCGTTTATGAATGTGGTTACTCCTGGACCGAGTAGGGGTGAGGGGTGGGGGAGACAGACACTGAAGCATCCTTCTAAATTATGTGTGTTAACTAATGTGCCCATCTCCTGTAGTTAAAAAAAAAAAGAAAACAGAAAGGAACAAAGGAAGAATATAAGAAAACATGGGCATACGAATGATTCCTTAGGATAGAAAATGTGAAGAGAACATTGCAAACTGTCAAATGTACAAGGCAGCTCATAAGTAAGGGCCCACTGATGGCTGTCCAGTAGAGCAGACGGCCTCCCACCTAGTTGATTGGTAGGTGAGACAAAAAAGAACAGTAATAATCAGAGAAACACACCTCTTTCTCCTTACCCATCTTAGGTCTAAGTCCTCCTCTCATTGTTTCAACTCTATGCTATTAAATATATTGAAAGCAGAGTTAGAGCGCATTCAAGGGGCTCTTGGGTGGCTCAGTGGGTTAAGTGGCCAACTCCTGATTTCCACTCAGGTCATGATCTCCGCATTGTGAGGTAGAGCCCTGTGTCTGGCTCCACGCTCAGCGGGGAGTCTGCTTGAGATTCTCTCTCTCCCTCTCCCAATGCCCCTCCCCCCACTCGCATGAGTGCTCTCTCTCTAAAACAAGTAAATAAAATCTTAAAAAAAGAAGTGCATTCAAAATTTTTCATATTAAAAACAAACAAACAACAACAACAAAAAAAACCCAGCAAACTGCACCAATCACATGTTTAGATACATTCAAAGACCATTTAGTTCTTTCTGAAAGGGTAACAAGGCCCCACGGAACACGGGTTGGGCCTCACTAAGGACACTTGGCTGCCGATGCTAGAAACACTTGATTCTCTGATGAGGCCCGTGGGGTCCCGTGTCTGGCTCATCACATCCCTGATCCCGCACAGAGCACACCACAGAGCTCTCCAAAATCAACAATAGGAAATTCTGTGCAGAACTCCTTCCTCTTCTTGCTGACCACAGAGGCTTGAAACTCCACTCCCCTAGTGACCCTCTTCCTTTCAAGTGTAATAGCAGAAACCTGAGGACTCTTAAACTCAACCCGTATACTCCTTCACAAGAAGGAAACTGCTTAGAAAAGACATCCATCTTGTCTTGGGCTGAAATAGCATGAAACAAGAAGAGTATGAAATCAGGCAGCAGGGAGCCTGGGTGGCTCAATTGGTTAAGTGACTGCCTTCGGCTCAGGTCATGATCCTGGAGTCCCTGGATCGAGTCCCGCATCGGGCTCCCTGCTCGGCAGGGAGTCTGCTTCTCCCTCTGACCCTCCCCATTCTCATGTGCTCTCTCTCATTCACTCTCTCTCAAATAAATAAAATCTTTAAAAAAAAAAAAAAAGAAATCAGGCAGTAAGCAGCACCCATGCATGTGTGTGGGCCAGACACACACACACTCATATACTCACCTTCCCCCAATCCTGGAGGGTGCTACAAGAAAAGAAAGCCTCTGATGATGACCCATTTATCCATGTAGGGGTCTAAGCTTTTAAGCTTTCATTATTGGTTTGATTTTTCTTTTCGTAACTTTTTGTGGTTTATAAACATAGTAGACCAGACTTTCCCTAATAATGAAAAATCCTGATTTGAATCTCACCTATTACCTGAAGATACAGGAGATATGAAGAAAATGGACAGGGAGAGCAGGGAGTTATATGATCGGAATCTTTTCTAAGATGTAAAATGGGTCAGATCACCTGGTTGAAGAGCATCCACTAAGAGAAGAATACTCACCTGTCAGTATTGGAAGACCCCTTTGAGGAGTTTGCAAATTCTGCTCAAAAGACACAATGCAGGCATAAATAATTTAAAACATCTGTGATATGCTTTAGCCTTTTCAAAAATTTAAACTGCCCCAGATATGCTTTTTTCCCCACCTAAATTTGAGAGTTTTGCTGGTTAAACTGTAATAACACTAGTACCTAGTAATTATATGTTAAAAATATGCCAGGCTTTGCACACATGTTATCTCACTAAATTTTCACAATAACTCTATGAGAAAAATAGTATTCAGATGAGAAGACTAAGGCAAGGAGCATTTAATGACTTCTCCAAATTCATGTTCTTCTAAGTAACTGGGTCAAAACCTGAACTGAGGCAATCTGACCCAAGAGCTCATGCTAACATGTTTTGATCTATTTCCACAATACACATCTTTCATGCACCTTTCAGACATTATACTGTGCTCATGGAAGACGTTAAATCAATACTTGTTGAATTAATTAACATGAAAGCAAAGAGGCATGAACTCAACATGCAAATGGTAAACATGTCAATGCTAAGTATCACTCAAGTTACCTATAGAAAAAATACCCCACGATGCTAAGCAGGGTGCAAAAGGATTCTTGTCTTAAAAGGGCTAGGCTAAACATATTTGGTGTAAGTAAAAAGTTATCACTCAAGATTTTATCACAGTTCATTCACACATCTAGTTTTTCAATCCTTCAAATAGGTCTCAAATGCCTATCTTGTGGGTCACTCTTTTAAACAAGGCAGGGTGTAGAACAAGGGACATCACTCCTGCCCTAAAGAGTTCACCACTGTGGAGTGGAGGAGCGGGTATGGATAATGCACAGGACAAGCACTAATAAAGCCACAAGAGTCTCCCCTTGGACAGCAAGGAACTGAACTGAATCTGCATGCTGAATGGAAAGGGCTAAAAGAGAGTCCCACGTTTAGAATTCTAGGCTTTGGAATTCCAAAAGCCTTGAGTTACTACAGCAGAGTCCTGTGCTCAACTCCCCCCTCTGTGTTCCACCAAAAAGACAGAATGAACCAAAAAGAATAGAAGGGAGATCTGGCCTTGTTGTTTTCACTTCACTTTCATGGAATCATCCTGCTGACATAATTGTAAGTGGGAACATAGGGAAGATAGCCCTGGCCAGGGGAATACTCTCTAGGTAGCTTAGAGTCCATTTAAATGAATCTAGAGTTCTTCGTGAGTCCTCAAGACCCATGAAGTTAAGTAGACTGTTCAGTACATAATGTTTCTGTTTTTAGTCTGCTTATTTGTTTATCTCTCTGATTATTTGTTGGTCTGAACTGTTTCAGCTTAGTTAGAGGGTACACCGTGATTTAGACTTCTCTGAATGAAATGAGTTCAAAATGAGAAAGCGGACTCCCAATTTACTTACAGTCACAAAAATCATTAGACTCTCTCTCATTTAGAATGATATGGTGAGATGGTAAGTGGTGTTATTTTTTTATCCTTAAAAACATCTTAATTAACTGCCTCTAACACTATGCCTGGCAATTTACAGAGAAACAAAAGATGCACCAATGTTGCAGTTCTTAGAGGTTTATAATCTAACAACAGAGGAAGAAAATATATTAAGAGTACTTTGGTTCAGGATAGCTCCTGAGAATCCTATGAAACCATGAGAGCTCTATCACGTGCTCTACCAACACTGGTGGACAGAAAAATGATGTAGAGATTCAGGCAGAAACACAGTCACAAGTAATAAAGCACACAGACACAAAAAGGAAAATTTTCTGGTAAGTGTTAAGTCTAGAATAATACAACAGTATAGTACAAGCCCAGGAACAATAGACCAATGGAATAGTCAAGAGCTCAGAAAAAGAACTAAGTATGTATAGGAACTCAACAGGAAAACAGTAGCTCCACAAAGCAACAGAGATGACTGACTATTTAGTAGATGGTCTGAAAACCCATCTGTGGAGGTACAGTTTACCCTGTGCAGGTTTGGAGGGGGCCCAAAGGAAATGTGCTTCATCCCAAGCTCACTGGCAGGTAGAACAATGAAGAAACAGGAAATACACAGTTGAATCACATGACTTACAGAAACTGAGTTAAGGTAAAACACAAGGAAATCAGAGCCATGATGTGTCTTTTAACACCATCATTCTTGACCTGGATGCTTTAGGACAATTATTTGGCTGTAATAAGGTGTGGGTGAAGTTTCTACAGCATTACTTTCACTGCCTTTATATATGAATTGTCATCTCTTTCTTTACACTAATGTGAAAACACAGAAAGGGGAGAAAGGGAAGAGGGTTCCTTGAGTTTAGAGAAAAATTTCTGGAGAGCACGATATCATTTTCAAAATGTATAGAGTGTCCATTCTGTGAAGTACTCAAAACTAGAGATAATGAGAGAACTTCAAAGTAGCAGATCTGTCCAATGTCTAAAGTATTTCTACTCACATCATGTGCCACCAAACCCCAACATGGAAGCCCTTGACATCCATTGTGTGGCTATAATCCACAGTAAGAGGCACGGAGGTCTCACCATGCCCTCCCCCTCCCCACTCAGCCTCAAAATCAACAGATTAAAGGGCCCTGTCCTCCAGAGTTGATGGGCAAATGGTATGGGTTAAGCAGACATAGTTTTGAATGATTACAGAGGAACATGAACAAGTGCATATAACTCATACAGAGTACGGCTAAAAGAATGGAGTGGATTTGAGGTTAGGAAGACAAAAACCATGAAAGGTCTCCTAGGGAACGTAGCCTGCCTTCAACCACCTCCCTGCTCATGAAATGTCCCATCTCTCATAATTAACCAAGACACCCGGGTAAACTTTCTTTACTTCCTTTTTTTTTTTTTAAACTTTCTTTACTTCTGATTAAATATCCCCGCAAAGATTGTGGCCTCTGTCCTACTATCCCTTAAGCAGCCTACCACCCAAATGGAAAGCAGAATTAGCCCTCTTCTGTTGTTAATCTTGAGTTGCATGCTAATTGATCTATAAAAGCCCTGCTGCTGTATTGTATTGGCCCTATAATTAAATGTGCTTCATTACAGATGTTTCAGGGACAGAGGTAGGGTCCCCTTGCCTGCTGACAAAAAAATTCATCAGGTAGGTCTTAAACACCAATGGTGTTCAATAGACACAAAGTGCAGAAGAGAAACAGTTGGCAGGGAGATAACTTGAACTAACCCTCGGGAGAATTAAGGGGATGGAAGGGTGTTTGTGTTCAGTCATTTAGTGCACTACTGAAAATGTCTTTTTGGGAGGATTGGTGTGATCTATAGAAATGAAAGAGGAGTTATCATACCTGTGCCCTGTTAGAGATCAAGTATCCCAACAATCACCTCAGCTCAAAAGCCAACTGCACTCTTACCACCCACGTGGGGGCAGCCAGGAAGACCCGGAAGCAAAGGGGACAGTGTGAGGAAGACGCAACCCTGCTCAGGCAAGATGACGTCCTTCATGGATAAGAGACAAAGAAATAGATGGTCATTTCGACCCCCTCCACCAGCCCTGGAGTGACCTTTTACATTTGCTGGGTGCATTTGGGGATGGTGGCAGTAGCCCGCCACTCTTGAACCTGAATATTTTCTTTTTTTTTTTTTAAGATTTTATTTATTTGACAGAGAGAGACACAGCAAGAGAGGAAACACAAGCAGGAGAACTGGGAGAGGGAGAAGCAGACTCCCTGCTGAGCAGGGAGCCCGATGCGGGGCTCGATCCCAGGACCCTGAGATCATGACCTGAGCCGAAGGCAGACACTTAACGACTGAGCCACCCAGGTGCCCCATTGAACCCGAATGTTTTCAAGAAAGAGCTGTCAAAGATGGTGCTCGGTTTAGAGAACCATGAGCTCTGTCATGGCACCCGACGGGCCTGAGGCTGTGGCAGACACCAGGAGTTCAATGTCACGGCCGTCTGCGTCCAGATAGCACGTGCTGTGGGAAAGCAGACCTCAGCTTGCAGATCAGTTTGATTCCTGGTGCTGTTTGCCTGTGATGTGAGCAAGTCACTTCACCTGGTTAGGGCTTGGTTACTTTATTAAAGAGGGGGAATCCTTGATTTCTTCACCGCCTCATTGTGAGAATTCATTCTGATAAAGCCTATTAAAGTAAATTGGAAAGCAGGGGCACCTGGGTGGTCCAGTCCGTTAAGCGTCTGCCTTCAGCTCAGGTCATGATCTCAGGGTCCTGGGATCTAGCCCTGTACTGGACTCTCTGCTCAGCTGGAAGCCTGCTTCTCCCTCTGCCTCTCCCTGAGAGACCCCAAACTAGTGGTCTCTCTCTCTTGCTCACTCTCTTTCTCAAATAAATAAAATCTTTAAAAATAAATAAACTGGAAAGCATTCTTATTGGCCAAATACTAGTTCCTGTGTGTTACGCACATGGCTAGGTACTTTATGCATTTCAGTTTTACTCTATTCCTATGTAAGGTAGTATGAGAAGGCCAATTATTTAGCAGGCCAAGGGAGTTGGGGGGATAGCAACACTTCCATCTTTCTATCATAATGATTTGGATCTATTTGTCTCACAAATTCTCTCTCAGATTCTGAATAGGCTAAACAATTAATGAAAAGAGCAAGCTCCTCACACTCCACAGTTCAGCTAGGAACTAGTTTCCTGAAATACTGAAAACTCAATGTCTATTTTCCTTGCCTATGGCTGTCAGCTCTCCCCATCCCCCAGGAAGCAAAGCATTTTAAACCATAGCCATGCCTCAAGCACTTAATAAAACAAAACAAAATAAAAACAAAGAGAGAGAGAGAGAGAAAGAAAACACAAAAACCTTTTCACGTTTAAATTATATTTTCTTTTCTATTGATTTGGTGATTTCTGTTTTGAACTGGGTGAAAAGAACATTGGTTTTGCTGTCTTGTCCTTTCTTGTCTTTATCTTTCCCCCCTTCCCTGCTCTCCTCCATCCCCACTGCCATGGTTCCCTTTCCGGTCCTTATTATCCCTCCACACAGCTCCTTGCAGCCATGAACAAGCCTCCTGACTGGTCCTCCAGGGCCATCTGCCATAGGGCCACCAGAATGGCATGTGGATAAAACAAGCAAACAAAAAGCACCAACAAAACAAGCCCAGTTGAGATTTTGTTACCTAATTCTCAAAAAAAAAAAAAAATCAATATCTTTCCATCGATCAAAAAATACAGTTTCAAACCTTGAGCACAGCATTTGAGAGAGCATCTGTAATTTTTGGATCTCTTCTCTCTCTGCTTGTAAAACTATGGGGTTTTCGATTCTTCTTTTTTTTTTTTTTTTTTAACATTCACCAAATATTTATTAAGCATGTTCTCTGTCAGGCACTATTTTAAAAACTTGGGATACATATCCATGAACAAAGTATTCACTATTCTTTTTTTTTTAATTGGTTGTTGAAGTATTATTGACATACCATGTTATATTAGTTTCAGGTGTACAATATAGTGATTCAACAATTCTATACATTACTCAGTGCTCACCACAGTAAGAGTAGTCACCATCTGTCACCATTATTACAATATTACTATCCTCCCTATGCTGTACATTTCATTTCCATGACGTATTTTATAACTGGAAGTTTGTACCTTTTAATCCCCTTCACCTATTTCACCCTTTCCCTCACCCCCTCCCCTCTGGCAACCACCAGTTTGTTCTCTTTGTCTGTTTTGTTTTTTTGTTTGTTCATTTGTTTTGGTTTTAGATTCCGCATATAAGTGAAATCATATGGTATTTGTCTTTTTCTATCTGAATTTCACTTAGCATAATACACTCTAGGTCCATCCATGTTGTCACAAATGGCAAAACCTCATTTTTATACACATATATTCATATATATAAATGAATATATTCATATATATAAATTCATTCATATATAAGCATATATATAATGGAAATTATGTATACACACATACACACACACACACACACACATATATATATATTAAAGATTTTATTTATTTATTTGAGAGAGAGAGCACAAGCTGGGGGAGGGAGAAAGGGAGAGGGATAAGCAGACTCCCCACTGAGCATGGAGCCCGATGCAGTTCTTGATCCCAGGACCCCAAGATCATGACTGAGCCAAAGGCAGATAGATGCTTAACCGACTGAGTCACCCAGGCACCCCCATACATCTTCTTTATCTATTCATCTATGGATGGACACTTGGGTTGCTTCCATATCTTGGGTTCTATAAATAATGTTGCAATAAACACAGAGGTGCATGTCTCTTTTCAACTTAGAGTTTTCTAACCTCATGATTTTAAATACCATCTATGGGGGCACCTGGGTGGCTCAGTCGGTTAAGCGACTGCCTTCAGCTCAGGTCATGATCCCAGGGTCCTGGGATCAGGTCCCACATCGGGCTCCCTGCTCCACGGGAAGCCTGCTTCTCCCTCTCCCACTCCCCCTGCTTGTGTTCCCTCTCTCGCTGTCTCTCTCTGTCAATTAAATAAATAAATAAAATCTTAAAAAAAATAAAAATAAAAATAAAAAATAAATAAATACCATCTATGTGCTTATGACTTCCCAGTGTACACCTCTTGCCTGGGTGCCTCCCTTAAGTTCCAACTTCTTTCATATCCATGTGCCCACCTCAAATCTCCACTAGGATGTCTAATAGTCATCCCATCTTATTGTGCACAACATAACTCCTGATCTCTTCTGACATACTTATGTCACCCACAGTATTTCCCAGGCCAGATGTTGGCAACTTTAGCCAACTCTAAATATACTGTCTACCCTGTCCCTGTATCTCATCCTACTATTCCATTCTGTTTTTCACTCATAGGAACTTACTACTTTTTACATTCTGTGTACTTCATATATGTATTATGTTTACTGCCTGTCTCTCTTCACTAGAATGTAAGATCCTTAAGGGCAGATGTATTTACCTTCTCATTCACAGCATATCCTGAACCCTTGTAGCAATGCCTAGGCATAGTAGTTACTCAAAAAGTATTTGTTGAATGAATGAATGAATGAATGAGCACTCATTCTGTTTCAGCAATCTTATCTCTCACCACTGTCTTTGGTCTAGAATCTAGTTGGAATTCTTTGATCACGCAAACATACTCTCTGTACTTTTGATTATGCTACTCAAGCTCCAATGCTTTTCCTCCTACAACCATCCCCAGAAAATATAATCGATTCTTCTAGATTCAGCCCAAATACAGTTCCTTCCCTCCCTACTGCTCTTCCTTCCTTCATGACTCCCTCCCTCCTTCGCTCCCTCCTTGCCTCCTTCCATCTCTTCTTTGTTTCCACAAAGATTTTAATATATTTTAGGCAGTATTTACTGTGTTAGCCATTGTAGATGTAGAAAAAAATAAGACACAGCCTCCACCTTCAATTAGCTTATAGTTCACTAAAGATTTTTCCAATGCCTCCCTAGGAATAAATCACTCTAATGTTTCACTGTGTGTGGGTGGCTGCCTTAGATGGTGAAAAGAGCATATAGGCTTAGCCTTAAGAAACCAGTGCATACCCCAAAGATACAAAAGTAGGGATCCAAAAGGGTACGTGCACCCCGATGTTTATAGCAGCAATGTCCACAATAGCCAAACTGTGGAAAGAGCCAAGATGTCCATCGACAGATGAATGGATAAAGAAGAGGTGGTATATATACACAATGGAATATTGTGCAGCCATCAAAAGGAATGAGATCTTGCCATTTGCAACGACGTGGATGGAACTGGAGGGTATTATGTTGAGCAAAATAAGTCAAAAAGAGAAAGACATGTATCATATGACCTCACTGATATGAGGAATTCTTAATCGCAGGAAACAAACTGAGGGTTGCTGGAGTGGGGGGTGGGGTGGGAGGGATGGGGTGACTGGGTGATAGACACTCTGGTAAGCACTGTGAATTGTGCAAGACTGTTGAATCTCAGATCTGTACCTCTGAAACAAATAATGCAATATATGTTAAGAAAAAAAAAAGAAGAAGAAGGTAGCAGGAGGGGAAGAATGAAGCAGGGGAAATCGGAGGGGTAGATGAACCATGAGAGACGATGGACTCTGAAAAACAAACTGAGGGTTCTAGGGGGGAGGGGGGTGGGAGGATGGGTTGGCCTGGTGGTGGGTATTGAGGAGGGCACGTTCTGCATGGAGCACTGGGTGTTATGCACAAACAATGAATCATGGAACACTACATCTAAAACTAATGATGTAATGTATGGGGATTAACATAAGAATAAAAAAAATCTTAAAAAAAAAATAAAATAAAATTACTTTCTGTAAAAAAAAAAAAAAGTCCAGTTCCACCATTTATCAGTGAGCTTACTCAAAACATCCAATGTCTAGAATATCCTATCTCTTCGTCTTTAACATGGGGATAATGCCTACCTTAAAGTTATTTGATAATTAAACTAAAAAATAATTAATAATTATACACATATTAAGTACTACATAACAACATAATCAGTAATAGATAAGTGAATAATAAATAAGTGAACTAAGTGCTGTGCAGATGTCCTTTTAGCACATAGTTGTCATTCAGACATGAAGTCCCTCCCCTTCCTGAAATACCGCAGTGTGACCCGTACTTGACTCTGCCTCACTCTATAAGGCATCTAGTTGCCTGCTTCCTATGGGATGCTGAGTTCCTTTAGACCGCCCCTAGTACAGCTTTGCATACTGTAGACTTCAATTTATGAGGGCTAAGGAATAAATCTCCTCTGTTCCTGTATTTCCTTCCCTCAGTTTTCCTTGTGCTTCTGTTTATTATTCTTCCAATACTCTTCTGTCAAACCCCTTTTCTCCTCATCACTTTATTTTTCATTTCATCCTTCTGGAAAAGTATTTCTCTCTTCCCCTCCACATCCCCACCCCTGTCCCCCCAACTGCCTCACACACCCTCCCTTTCCTGTTCCCCAGGTTATAGCACAATCTTTCCTTCCCTCTTCTCTTGATCATCACTCTCTGTCAGGCTCCTGTCCTCTCAGACCGGCCCGGGGAAGTTTTATTGATCTCTCAGTAATGCCTGAGTGCCTCTGAAGGTTAAGGTCAACAAGAGTAAAGCATCCTGCTGAACCACAAAACCTAAACTCGACTTCAGTATGAGCAGGTATCAATTATTCAGAGCTGTCAGATCACAGGGCTCTCTCCACCTGGAGATACTGAGAAGGAAAACGTGGGCTGATCACACAGGTTAGTGTGGGGAAGACAAATGTAACTGGGCTAGTGTTCACAACCCAGGGAACCACCCCAAGAAGTGCTGTCAGGAGGTAGACAATAAAGATAAGATGAAACCATTGGTCAAGGGAAAAAGGATGCCTAATGCAATCCCATAATGAAGAGAAACTATCAATGTCCAAACAGATTTCCAGCTTTGAATCTTTTTCTTCTCTCCCATAATCTCATGCATAGCTGGCTTTAATGTCTCTACTTGCTAACTAATTAGGCACCTGGGGTCTACAAGTTCTACATAAATCAAACCCAGATGATGGGTTTTATAATTTCCACTATGCCTTGGTTTACTTTGCGGTCTTTTTAGAAGCTCACGTGCCATCTCAACAATAAAAGTACAGAATATTTTAGTTAAAAATACACATCAAACAAAGAGCTGTGAATTAGAAGACTGATGGTAATCTCATCAAGCTTCTTCGTTTCAAAGTAATATGTGCCATCATGATGAGTAAAAGACCCATCAAAGTAGTATCATGACCCATCCCAACTCACTTCCAATACCTTTGCATGTGCAGTTTCACTACCGGCAGATCTCTCCCCCCACCTTCAATGAGGCAGACCCACACACCCTTCAGGACTATTCTTCGGTGCCACATGCCTCTGAGATGCCTCTCGGTGTGGCTTGGAAACTCCTCCTAGACAACACCAGTTCTTCTTGTATTGTAAAATAATTGAATTCATGATACTGTGTGGTAACTCCACTAGAAGCAGGATAGGACAGTGGTTAGAAACACAAACTCAAGAAACTGCCTGGGTCTGAATCCTGACTCCACCACCTTCCCTCTTGGGGTCTCAGTTTTCTACTCTGTAAATATAGGAATAACAACAATGGTATCTGCCTCCAACTGTCATTTTTATGAGTAAAATGTAAATTACCCACGGAAGACCTAGGGCATAGTAAGCACTATGTAGCTCTGGTCATTATTTTGCCTATAGCAGCTCTGTCACAGAAGAAATCATTACTACATTATTTACTGTATAGTTATTCCATGTCTATTCCAGAGCCTAGAACATTCTAGAAAATTGTTATTGAATGAAAGATGCTCTAAAGCCAGGATTAGAGCTCTAACAGTCTACTTTCTCAGTGCCTCTGGCTTGAATCTTTTTATCAAGGTCTCAGGAAAAAGTCACCATGGGTCACTTAAATTTCTGTTCTTCCTGCAAACAAAGGACCTGGCAATCATATCACAGATATTTATGGAATGAAAAATCTTGGAAGATGGAGATAGTATTTCCCTCCAGAGCAGAGGACATATGTTATTTACTGCCCAATATAATGAAGATAATGTCTCCCTCTTAGACAAATGTCAAGCAGGTTTGCTTGTAGCCCATTATAAAAGATTCAGGTTCCCTAAACTTGGGGTTAACAGCTGTGAAGCAAACCCACTCGGTGCACAGCACCCACATGTCTGCTCTGCGCATCGCCTGTGGGCTTTGGGAGTATGGAGAGCTGATATGAACTTCAAGCTCACACTGCTTGCTGTGCCGGAGAAATGAAGCCCTTTGTCTCTGACCCAGGAATCTTGTGCCTTCTGCCAGCATTTACACAACAGTAGCAGACTACCTTGTTGGTTTGATGGTTAAGTAATATCTCACATCCTCCACAGTTCCTGAAAGGATTTGATAATAAGAATGGGAGAGTAATAGTGGGTATTTACCCCAAAGATACAAATGTAGGGATCCGAAGGGGTATGTGCACCCCGATGTTTATAGCAGCAGTGTCCACAATAGCCAAACTATGGAAAGAGCCAAGATGTCCATCGACAGATGAATGGATAAAGAAGATGTGGTATATATATATATATATATATAATGGAATATTATGCAGCCATCAAAAGGAATGAGATCTTGCCATTTGCAATGACATGGATGGAACTGGAGGGTGTTATGCTGATCGAAATAAGTCAATCAGAGAAAGACAAGTATCATATGTCCTCACTGATATGAGGAATTCTTAATCTCAGGAAACAAACTAAGGGTTGCTGGAGTGGTGGGGGGTGGGAGGGATGGGATGGCTGGGTGATAGACATTGGGGAGGGTATGTGCTATGGTGAGTGCTGTGAATTGTGCAAGACTGTTGAATCACAAATCTGTACCTCTGAAACAAATAATACAATATATGTTAAAAAAAAAAAAAGAAGAAGAAGATAGCAGGAGGGGAAGAATGAAGGGGGGGAATCGGAGGGGGAGACGAAACATGAGAGACTATGGACTCTGAAAAACAAACGGAGGGTTCTAGAGGGGAGAGGGGTGGGAGGATGGGTTAGCCTGGTGATGGGTATTAAAGAGGGCATGTACTGCATGGAACACTGGGTGTTATACACAAACAATGAATCATGGGACACTACATCAAAAACTAATGATGTAATGTATGGTGATTAGCATAACAATAAAAAATTTTTAAAAAAGAATGGGAGAGCAATGGAGATAGATCTTTCTGTAAGGGAAAGGATGTGTGCCACACAGGCCACTTTAGAGGATATTTATCAATTGGGATCCTATAGTAAATGCTATTGCCTAATCAAAAGTGGGTAGGGGGTAGTGAACGAGGGTCCCCATGGTCCTGTCTATGACTGAATGTTTGGAGACTGGTGAGAGGTAAGATTGAAACAGTCCCATGAATGGTGATCGGTCGTTCCTTACACTCCTGCAGGTAGGAGGAGGAAGGGATGTTATCAGGACAATGGGGCAGCAAACCTCACAACCCCAGTGGAAAGACAATATGTCTATAGCTGTTGAGCCCAGGAATCCCCAGAGCTAAAATAAATGACCTTAGCAATGATGATACAGAACTCTGAGTAAACTGAAAATACCAGAAATTTGTTTGGTTGGTATTTCCTCGCTTACTGGCACGGAGCTGCTCTCTACCTCCAAACCCCTTCATCCTTCTGATCCCTTCTACTCTGTTCAGCTGCCTTAAGGAGAAAGATGATTAGGGATGGGGCTGAGATCTCCCTGTCCCCATGTATGTTAAGGAACCATGCGGAGGGGAGGGAATCAAAGTATTCCCTAGGCCATCCCACTTAGGATGGCTTTTAAGTCACTATTCTACCAGTTCCCATTGTGCAGAGGCACTCAGATTCAGCTCATGAGGTTTGAGCAGGGTTAACAGTAAGAGAAGGAAGTGAATGCGAACTAGCAGGCTGGGCTTTTTAAGCCAATTCAATGTACTGTTGTCTTTGCTGTTGCTTCTCCATCAACAGTAGGAACTGATGTGTTATAAGCTTGTACTTTCACATCCCAAAAATGTCAGAGGGATCCTCTTGATTAGGGAGAACTGGAGGTAGAGAAGTGCCAGTGTGACAAGCTCCCCTGACATGTGTCATCAGGGTCTGGGTCAAGATTTAGCACTAATGCCTCTATTCTCTGATGTCCAAAGCTTTTACTCGCCAGTTGATATCTGGCTGATTGGCAAGTTAGAAACCTCCGTCTCAATGACCCTGGATGCAGTGTTATCACACCTCCACCAGTAGGAAACTCTGGCTGATAAACCCCTATAAAATTCAAAGTCCTGATTGACAAGTAGTTTCTTCAAACTATGTGGATAGATTTATAATATCCAGCCCCCCTGGACGTCAAGGGAAAACTGCTGTCTCTTCAGTCCCTTGCCACCAAGAAGAAGGTCTGGCATGTCATTGGACTCTCTGGGTAACAGGTAAAAGGATGCACCTTACTTCAGCCTCCTACTTGCTCTTCTATATTGACTAACTCTTGAATCAGCTTCCTTTGATGGGGCCCAAACCAATAGGCTGTGTCAGAAGCTGTCCAGCCACCTGCGGCATGCTCTCCACTTTTGGTGTCCCATAACCCTAATAACTCCTCCAAGCTACATGTTTCTGTGAGTGATGACTTTGCTGACTGGAGCCTCTGGCAAAGAGAGGCTGGCTCACCCAGAGGTGTACCTTGGGATTTTGGCCCCTTTCCTTCTCTGATGTGGCTACCAGATACACACCTCTTTTGAAAAGCAGCTATTAACTTGCTACTGGGCTCTTGTCAAAACTGAACATGTGACCCTTAGAGGCCTTGAGAATCTCCAGTCTGATATTCCCATTCTGAGGTGTCTTAATTAGGGCCAAATGACTGTCAAGGTGGGAGAGCTCAACAAGTGGAAATGATCTTTTCAAGAACACAGCCTGCCTAGTTCAGTGGCATCTCAGTTTTACAGGAAAAGTGTCAGCTATCCCTCTGAGGAAACTATCCCCAATTCTATTGTCTGAATCAAAGCCACTGACCAAGTGAAGCCCTCAGTTCACAGATGTTCCCCCAAATTCCTGTACTTGGCCGACTGAAGGTTCAGCTAAGCTGCAACCCAATAGTATCCTCTAGATGGTGGCAGCTGTTCAACCTTAGCGCCAATAGAACAGAACCAAAAATGGACACGGCCATTCCACTCGGTGGGCAGAGCTCAAAGCTGTTCATGTAGTTCTGGCTAATACTCCCGTTGATGAACCTTGTTATATATATATATTTTAAAGATTTTATTTATTTATTTGAGAGAGAGCACATGAGAGAGGGGAGGGTCAGAGGGAGAAGCAGACTCCCTGCCAAGCAGGGAGCCCGATGTGGGACTCGATCCAGGGACTCCAGGATCATGACCTGAGCCGAAGGCAGTCACTTAACCAACTGAGCCACCCAGGCGCCCCTGAACCTTGTTACATTTGTACTGATTCCTGGACTGTTGTCCACAGCCTAGATGTTTGGTCTACCACTAAGAAGACTAGAGACTTAAAGATGAGACACCCCTTTTGGAGCCATGAGCCATGGAAACAAATAACAGAACTGCTGATTAAACCCCCTGGGTTACTCATTTAAGATCCCCACAGCAAGGACTGGTTCTCTCACGACACTGACTGGGATAAAGTTACACCACTTTGATGGGCACCGCTGATGCCTGGATGCACTGCTGAACTTTTCATGACAACACATCTACCATCCTAGCCCCGGCACATGGCAAATGCCTCTATGTTTCCAATGCGAAGGCCACTGCTTGTGACTCCTGCCAAAGTTGACCTGTTTATCTTGTGGTAGTGGGGAGGCCCATTGCCTGGGGCATTGCTCCTGCCAACTACAGGAAAACTGACAACATCTGACTGTTCACTCCCTTCCTTCAGGGCTATTGATGATGCCTCACTATGGTGGACATTTTTCAGGGTACAGTGTTGCTGTTCCAATATAATCTGCTAATTTAGCCACAAACTCTGTTGCCCTTAAAACTAATCTGGGTCATGTGTTGAGCTTTTAGAACCTTTGTAGTCTAGCAGTGCTACAGCTTTTATCATTAAAGCAACTCAACAAAGGGCTGATAGTCAAGGTATTTGATGGACCTTTATTCTCCCTATCAGCCACAGGCATCTGATATCAGTGAGTGTTGGAACAGCCTCTGAAAAATTGAATCAAAAAGATTTCTGACTCTTTCCCTTGCCTCCTCCTAATCCATACACCTTAATATATCACTTTGGTTCCTGAATGTGGTTGTTCCAAGAAAGGAATCATTTCTTTTTAGTCCTTTCCTGGATAATAAACAGGACAAAATAAATTGGGGGTTAGGGGAAGGGTTATAAAAGCCTTTCCTGAAAATTCAAAGTATCGCCCTGACCATTCCTGGGCGTGTTGTTCTTTCCTTCCCGTAAAAGCAACCCCAGGACAGCCTGGTGGGTCCACCCTCTGGATGGATTCAAACTCAATTCTGGTGTAGCCTCCTGGATTCTTTTATTGGACCAACATGGTCCTAGATCAAAAGGATAATGGCCACATGGTTGAGTATGCTCTTTTCCAAATCCCTCTATAGTGGCCCACATAGGCCAAAGTGGGGACATAATGCATCTCTGTAAGTTTTATGAAAATACCCTTGAGACTCTTGCACTTGATTCTTCTAGATAAAAGATCTAACTACAAGCAGGAGATGATTGGGAAAGGTGAAATAATAGCTACTAGATCTAACACACCAATTTTGTTGAAGTAGAGGCAAAAACCCAGGTTCCTGGGGAGGGATACCTCAGATCCTGGGAAGTACAGGGAGGAAGGGACACAAATCGCCCTTTGTCTTTCAGAACTACCCAGGTACCCTACCTCGTGAGGAAAAACACCTGGTACAGTACTCCCCAACTGTTGCAAACACCTTAATTTAACCGACTGTTGAGGGTGCCATACCTCTTCTGATGGCTCTGATCACAATTTGGTCACTAGTCCCCTTAACCTTATAGAAAAATGTATCAGAAAGAGAAGGGGATGGCCCCAGGTCCTGCAACTCTCTCACAAGACATCTGTCCACATCCTTTGTTGTCCTCCCTGCCCCCTTCCCAGAGGCATGCAAACTGAGTATATAGCATCTACCTGGGCCACACACACCACTCTCCTGGGACTTGAAGGACAAAAGGGACAGGTATGAACATGAAACTCATGCCTCTTGCTGTGCCAGGAGTAGTGAAGCCCTTTGTCTCTGACCCAGGAGTCTTGTGTCTTCTGCCAGCAGCCAAGAAAGAGTAGCAAGCTCCCTTGTTAGCTTAAAAGTCAGGTAAAATCTCAGATTCTTCACAGTTGTTGAACAGAGCACTAAGATATCTCAGTAAGTGAGGGTTCCTCCCTCTCTTCCCAAAGACATTGTTCCCCTGTTAAGCTGGTCATAAATTTAATGGAATGCCCACAATAAATGACAAGAACTCGCCATTGTGGGACAAAAGCAGCATAGTGGGAGGACTCCTCTAGGGAGGACTCCCACTGTTTACTACTTTGCTAGGACTCATTGATTTGCCTGGTTTGTGGAATACCAAACTTCACATTATAAAGTGCAAATTCACCCATCAGCATATACCAGAATTAATTTATCATCCTCAAAGCCCTTTTGTTTCAGATACAGAAAACGAATTGGGGTGGAGGGAAAGTGGTGTGTGTGTGTGTGTGTGTGTGTGTGTGTGTGTGTGTATGTTCTCTGAGATCAAAGCCATTGATTTCAGGTTCACATCACTGGAATTGTTGATACAAATAATTTTTTGTTTTTCTTAATGTGATTTTCTGATTGGTGAATAAAGGGATATGGGGAAGTTCTTGAAGTGTGTGCTAAATTATAAATGAAGATTTATCCCTGCAGTTTGGCTTACCTGTGTGGTATTCTTTGTGGCCAGGATATCTCTTTACTCCATCCTGCATGGTTATTCTTTTTATCACCAGTGGGGGCTGGAACTTCATGTCAAACCATCCTGGGTGAGCAATGTCCCTTTCCTTGCCTGATGCCATTTCCCCTATGGCACTGCAGTACCCAAGATACGTTTGAAGAGCTTTTTATGTTCTATGTCTCCAAAGACTGCTAAATTGGGTCGGATGTGTGGGATTAAGCTTACTTCATAAAATTTGCTTGAGAAAATCTCAGATCCATTAATGCTTCATAAAAATTTTACAAGGTTTCTGCTAAAGGAAGGAAAACAAACAGAGGTGGTGTCAGCATCTAGGAGCTCTTTAAATCAAATATTCTCTCTCTAATGCATTTTTTTTTATGGCACCTATCAGAAAAGCAATCAACCATGAAGCCTGCGGCTTCCACTTCCATTCCTAGAGCAACATTTCTAGGATCTTTAAACATTCTACATGAAGCCATAGCAGAAGTAAATATGTATACCCACCTACCTGTATCTTTTGGAAGAGTTCTCTGGCTCTAAAAAGTCTCTATTAATATGAACACTCCACACCCGCCAATTTGAGATTAGGAAAACAGGATAAGATGATGAATGTATCTTCCCTATTCCAAAATGCTCCAGGGGGAGAGAGAGAGATGTAGAAACAGTGAATGTTTAAGACTAGCAGGATGAAAATTAAAACACTCTTACATGTCTTATCTTTATTTTTATGCGTAAGAATTGGGCTCCAGGGTTTAAGGGTGCATGAGCCCTGTGATGATATAAGGCGATATTTCAGAATGATTTTAGCACAAGTGGACATAAGCAAAAGGGAAGCAGAGACTGGTCAGTGGAGCCCAGGGTCCAGAGCGGTGAAACAGCAGAGCTGCAGCCACATTTCCAGTTTAACAAACAGACCTTCTGGAATGAAGCTATAGGGGAACTGGTTTCCTGGGATAAACAGACAAAATAGCCTCCCTCCCTTACTTCTCCAAGTCCCCTTATTTATCCAGCGGTCTTATTTCCCTTCAAAGTCAGGGCCTTTGGAAACTTGCCTTTTAATAACAGATCAGTGACTATACTAGAAAAGCAATAGAACACTAACCAAACAATGGTAAGACTGTTTCATCTTTCATAGGTGTTATAATCACCTGATCCTCAAAACAGTCCTGAGAAGTAAGGCAACTGTGATCTCTTGGAAAGAAAACAAGATTTGCACTAAAATAAAAATTGGTGTTTCAATCCTGGCATAACCACCTAGTAGTTTCTATGACTTCAGATGGCTACAAACCCCATTACTGAATATGTAAATCAGGGGTGATAGTCCCTACTTCAGATAAAATTAACAGGATTAAATGAGATAACTGACAGGACACAAGCAGACAGCACAGGATAGATGCCTGAGGAATAAAAGTGTATTCATCCACTGTTTTGGACAGTTCAGGAATCTGACTCATGACACAGAGTGAGTTAGGGGCAGAGCTCTGAATTCACGATCTCTTCTGATTCCAAACCCTGAACTGTTCACTTTTTCTCGCATGACTCCAGGTGTTTTAGCATTGCTTCAGGTGGATGCTGCCCCGCACTGACAAGAGGCTGACCCTGGAGCGAAGCGGGTGCCCGGTGCTGGTCAGTGAGTGGCAAGATAGCTATAGCTAGAACAGAAATGCAAGTTTTAAGGGAATGAGAAGGAAGCTGATAAATGTGAATGGGAGAACATCATCCCTGAGCTGGAAGGAAGGTCCTGGGGGGGAGCGTCCCTCTGCATGGTGGCCCAACTCACCTGGAGATAGACATTAAGATGAATTTATACTCAGAAGGAGCCCCAAAGGCGTGGAGTCTTCTCAAGGTTTCCTCCTTTCTAAGAGTCTCCCTGCTTAACTTAACTGAAAAATCTAGCCAGAGACCCAAAGTCATGACAAAGTATCATAAACTGTCTGGGAAAGCCAGCTGAAATCACCTTTGTTGAGAAGAAATCAATCCAAACATCATGCTCATCATTTACCCATACCTCTCAACTCCCAAATGACTTTTTAGTGTGGACGGCTCTAATCGTGTCTTTAATAACTAAGACTTTCAAATGCTCAAGGTCACTATACCAATTTAGATTGGGCTTAGAAGGGGCTCCTTCTGAGTATAAATTCATCTTAATGTCTATCTCCAGGTGAGTTGGGCCACCATGCAGAGGGACGCTCCCCCCCAGGACCTTCCTTCCAGCTCAGGGATGATGTTCTCCCATTCACATTTATCAGCTTCCTTCTCATTCCCTTAAAACTTGCATTTCTGTTCTAGCTATAGCTATCTTGCCACTCACTGACCAGCACCGGGCACCCGCTTCGCTCCAGGGTCAGCCTCTTGTCAGTGCGGGGCAGCATCCACCTGAAGCAATGCTAAAACACCTGGAGTCATGCGAGAAAAAGTGAACAGTTCAGGGTTTGGAATTACGGGAATTAAAGGAAAGAGCCATCCCAAAGAGATGAAATCAGCACAAGGAATTCCCTATTCTCCTTGCCTGCCTCTGACCAGGTCTCTACAGCGCTGGCTAATGTAGGTCTGTGGCATTTGCAGAAAGGTTTCTTCTAAAGAAAATCAATGGCAGACTCCCGGACTCCAGGTATCAGACATCCTAGAGACACTGGCTTCCCCGCCAGGCCCTGGGAGTTCTCGAGCACGTTCAGAAAGGAAGTGCCTTCACTCAGGCTCTGCCCCCACAGGTTTTGTAAATAATTCAGCAAGACAAGGACGGAGCTATCTTAAGAACAGTCTGCCTTGCCCCAGGATTCTTAAACATCACTGAGTGCACCTCTGGTCATTTTCTGCTGTTATTTTTAAAAGCTAAAGCATGGGCTTTCTATTTAGGAGAAGAATATTTTGGTATCAGTGAGCTAGGGTAGGATGTGTCCCTGGTGGGGACACTAGTACAAAATCACTCTGTCCTTAAGTCATCCGAGAGCACTGAGCACGGGGAGGGGTGCGGTGTTTCTTCTAGCTTTTCTTGATGGAACACACTCAGTATAGAATTCTCACCTACTGAGTGCATTTTCTAAGACATTTTGTTCTTTTATCATTGCGTATCTTTGGAATGTTTGCCTTTCTTAAAAACTATTATAATTGCCCTCAGTTTATAACCAGCTTCTCTAATCATCTACATTTTTTCTGCTTATATTTTAAAATATATTTTTAACACATTTGATGAGGTATATTTTCTACCTAATGCCTCTCCAAAAAAAAAAAAAAAAAAAGAGAAAGCCTAACAGTTGTCGTATTGACACTCTCAGGAACCCAGCCAGGATTCATGTGTGTATGTAACCAGGGGAAAAAAGTATCAGAGTCAATCAGTATGTGAGGGAAAATTTCAAACTCACTGCACTCAAAGCAATGTACCTACCTATCAAACTAGAAACCTACACAGTCAGCCTTGATGGGGAATTGGTGGGGGAGACCCAAGAAATTACCCCGCCATAGTAGGCCTGCTAAGGAGCACACAGTTGCACCTATCTGGACGACAGTTTGACAACATGTATCAGTAAGCACCGGCCATTTGCATATTCTCTGCTACAATTCCCCTTGGAATCCTTTACCCTAAGGAAATAATCATGGTTTTGAATAAAGACTTAAAAACAAGATATTGGGGCACGTGGGTGGCTCAGTCATTAAGCGTCTGCCTTCGGCTCAGGTCATGATCCTCAGGGTTCTGGGATCGAGTCCCACATCGGGCTCCCTGCTCGGCAGGAAGCCTGCTTCTCCCTCTCCCACTCCCCCTGCTTGTGTTCCCTCTCTTGCTGTATCTCTCTCTGTCAAATAAATAAAATCTTTAAAAAAAAAATACTCATTTGAATGGTATTTACAACAGCATGAAAACTGAAAATAGCCTAACTGTTCAACCGAAGAAGGCGATTAGTTCAATAACAATGATCCATCTATAAAGTAGAATATTTGGTAGCCATGAAATATAATCTATAAAATATTTTTTTAAAGATTTTATTTATTTATTAGACAGCGAGGGAGAGAGAAACAGCATGAGAAGGGAGAGGGTCAGAGGGAGAAGCAGGCTCCCTGCTGAGCCAGGAGCCTGATGCGGGACTCGATCCCAGGACTCCGGGATCATGACCTGAGCCGAAGGCAGTTGCTTAACCAACTGAGCCACCCAGGCGCCCTAATCTATAAAATATTTAAGGACATGGAAAGATACTTTATATATATGTAACAACATATTGTGTAATATAGAAGTTCATTTTTGTAAATCAGAAATGTAATTAGATCTATAGCCATATAAAATAAAAACTGAAGCGTATATATGACTATGTTAACAGTGATGAACTGTGGATGGATGAATTACAGATGGTTTTAACTGTGTGTGTGTATGTGTGTGTGTGTGTTTTCTTATCAATGTTTACTAAAACTTTCCACCATAAACATATAATGATTTTGCTTCTGAAAAAAAAAAAATGTATTCTGCAAAAGTTAATTGAGCACACAGTTTGGGCCAAGCACTATGGGGAGAAATTACCAAGCAGGCAAGCAGGCTCCCAGGAGGTGCTGATGGGAAGGAAGAATCTATACAATCCTGCCACAGCATTGGGAGCCCTAAGTCAATGTGTTGGTTGAATGTGGACCCAATGAAGTACGTAAGTGGGTCATCTTCTCTCTGCAGAATGAAGAAGCCTCTGTACATATCCCGGTACAGCCGTGGCCAATAGCCTGGGTGCTATTGAGGCATAAGAGCAGTCCTCATGCTTCCTCGGGCCTGGACCAGAGGGCAGGAGGTCGGTCTTGCCCCTCCTGCCCCTCCCATAGGTCTATGAGCCTCTCTGCCTGTGTTGTGAGAGAAGCCTTCTGTGCTACTCAGCACTCATCTACATCTTTTTCCCAAAACTAACCTGACATGCGGACTCTCTTCAGTGCCAGGAGGCATTCTTCAGGTGGTCGGTGACTTTAGGGAAAAGGAGGTCCTACCCTAAATCACAGCTATATCAGCGACTCACCCTGGGAAACAGTGTCAGATGATGCTGTTACATCCCTCTGGTCTGATTTATGTAATTACAGATCATGAAACAAAAGGAACTCACCTCTCCAACTTTACAGATGAGCTGATAGTCCCAAAGATAGTAGCCGGTAAGGTGAGCAAGAAATAGGATGGCCTTCTGCATCTCTGAAGAGTGGCTTGGTTAATCAGACTCACTTTTAAGGTCTGCATTCTCCTTATGGCACATCATTTATTTCTCCTCATCTTCCTTCTGACCTATGATCTCTTTATCTATTCTCCTCTTGGTTTATTAAACATTTTTTAGCCTACCATCAATTTTCTTTTTTTCCTATTCTTTCTTCCTCCTCCCTTGTCATTAGAAAGTGAACTGCAGCTCTACAGAAGTCTGGGTGCCGAAGGACATTATGTAGTTTGTCTAGGACTCAGCCTCAACCAGACTTAATGGTGCCGGGCCAGTAAGACCACGGAAAAACAACCACATAACATGATCAATTCAATGAAATTACTTACCTAGAGAAAGTCCTTCCTTTGGATTAGGTTGTAGAAATTGTCTACTTGCCCAAAGAATTGAGCATAATTTCAATACTATAATCCCTTTATTTCATGCCCCTCTAGGTAGTGTGTTGTCTGGAAAAGCCTGTTGTCTGTACTATGTACAAACATGCATGCACACACACACACACAAACACACACATGCGTGTGTGCACACATGCCTTACTAACTTGGTTTCTGCCATTCTAAGTGCCTTAGATACCACCTACACTTTATCCTCATAACCAGGAAAACGGATCTCAACTGTTAGCCTTAAGATATGTTTTGAAAATACCTTATAAAAATATCAGTGGGGGGGATATATTATGCCTCTATTTTTGGACAACTTAGCACTTTATTTCCCATGGTTATTGCAACATCAAAGAAATGTTGCCAGGACAACAGACCATCCAGTCTTTTCCTGATGCCTGAAAACTAACCAGTATCTGACTTCTCTACCCCATGTTCTTCTTTGCCAGGAGCTAGAGGAAACTGAATTTTATGGTTTCTGTCCAGAAGCCCTGATGAGTGGCTACCTTCTAATTCTGCTAAATCTATAAAACCAACCCAAACAAACAAGTGGGTTTGTGATACATAAAGGGTCAGGGAATCTTAAATCTACATGACATCTCACTAGCAGAATTACAGCAAAAAAACAACTCTAATTTAATTTGTCTTTCTTCTCTGTATTCTAGGGGAGTGCTTTGTAGCAAAGGTAGGAAGACAGCATATAAGTGAAGGTCTGGCTACCCATCAGAGCTACCACATCTGGGAACCCTGTATACTTATTTATGAAGTATAACTTGCAATAAGGATCTTGCACTAGGGTAATGAGTTTCTTCTGTTTAATGAAACTTGAGTTTTCTGCTTTTATTTTCTGCTGAAATTTAAGTCAAGAAATGCAGTCATGCTTTCTAGAAGATGTCTGAATCTAACCCCTTGACAACCAGGTAATGAGCATTGACAGTTGATAGAGATATTTTACAAATACAAAAAACTGTTTGCCCACATGCAGAAAGAATGTGGGTTTGCTATAGAGGAGCTGAGAGGAAAGAGAGGATAAAGTTAAAATGTCTAGGAGTTTGCAGGCATCGATTCAAAAATTATTGAATATATATATGAACATAAATGTATATGTACAAACATATTACAAGTAAGGTTAAACTTACAGGAAGTACATAGATGAACAATACAGAGTCTCTACCCTTCAGGAACTGAATATACCAAGATTCATAATGCAAGCATGAAAGTAATAAATACCATTAAATATGATGTTCAGATTCAGGGTGAAGGGTGCTCAAAGGAGGACACAGTCATTGGCAGTAGGGGTGAAGTTGAGAAGCACTTGATGTTGAGATAGTTGCCTGGGGACATTTAGACCCAAAATTTCCTCACTGTGAACATTTGCAGGTCTTATGTTATCCACTAAGGAAACTTTTGACCAATGAAAGCAGAAATCACATCATTGTGAGTTGTCTTCTTGGTTGGTGGCACGGAGGGTAAGAGCCGTGGGTGCAAGCTGGAATTTATAATCAGGACATTCTTCCCCCCCACCCCTGCCCCAACTCTAGAGTACAGACAACTCTCCTGCAGGCCTCCATCTTTGCATCTGTGTGGAAGACTCCTTAGTCCCAGGACCAGGCTGACAGCATGGAGAGGGAGCATGTGCTTCCAAGAAGGCCATCAAGCGAGACGTAGTAACACCGTCTCCAAACCAGCTTTTCATAGGCTCTTACTTATTATTTAATTTGGCTGCAGTGTATGGAATCAGGCTAATAGCTGTTAAGTGACTAAGGCACAAACATGGTCCATCTGCCGAGAAGGCTCCAGGCCATTGTCTATTTCAAAGACTAAGGAAAAAAGATGAGTGAGACATTCTGTTACACTAAGAGCCTCATCAAATGCCTTTTTATTCACCCTCTGATCTAGTTTCTTTCAACGCCAGTGATTCTCCTGGTGCCATATTAAGAGCTCAAAACCAGGGCCTCACTGCTTGGCCATTACCGAAGTGAAAAATAGGCTACCCTTACCTAATCTATAGGATATTGTGATAGAAAGTAGTAGCCTGAGAAGCAGCAAAATGATTCAGTCAATTAAAAGAGAAAAACAATTCTGGAGCAACTGTGATGTTCAGAGTCCTGCGGAGAACATGAGGCACGATTCCTAACTTCAAGGTGTTTTTCATCTTCGATGACTAGAAGGGAAGGCAGAACGTGTGGATGAAGCATTATGATACATGGGCAATTCTGCCACAACCTCCAAGAGGATGGTAAGGAAGAAGAGAGACCATTTCTGGGAAGATTAGAAGGGAGCCGGCAGAGGGGGATGTTTTTGAGTTGGGCTTTGAAGAGAAATAAGTACTTTATTTATGGAATAAGTGCTTACTCTCTGCCAAACCACCTGTATTCAGTATCTAATTGAACCTTCACAGGGGCCATTATTTCCACCACTTGACAGATTACTAAGCACAAGCTCAGGAAAGTGTTATCCACTGGCCAAGCAGATTCAGGATTTGACCAGATTCTTTGTTCTTTTTAAGCTTAGGACCTAAAGACGCAAAGAACAGGGTGAGGTAGAGGGACAGTGAGGGGGCTCTTCGGACAGAGGGTACCGCATGAACAAAACGTATGAGAAAAATGTGGGGCGTATCTAGGGAAGGCGAGTTGTCTGGTTTGGCAGAAGCAAGATGTTGGGGACAAGAGAGGTGAGACAGAAGGAAAACATGAGGCCAGGGTGTCTGATGCCCAGAAAAACAGGCAAGGAAGTCTGTATGCTGTCCAGCAGGCAAAGATTTGTATGCTGTGGAGAAAAGAGGGAAGTGCTCTGGGCCACACTTTCCAGAGCATCCTTCTGAGATCCTTGCTGTATGAGGTACACTGCGGGGTGAAGAGTCTAGAGGGGAAAAGACTAAGCAAACAGGAGGCCTCTAGAGCAATCTAGGAATGTGATGCTGAAGGCAGATTTGGAAAGGAGTGGGCAGCCCATTCATACCACCTTTGGGATGCAGTGTGGATGGGAAGGTGAAACAAAAGCCAATCCATCCATCAGTGCTCAGTAAATATTCTTGGACTACAGCCAAGCACTATGCCTGATGGTCCGGACAGGGCAGTTCATAAAACAAACAGGGTACCATCCTTCATGGGGTTTACTTTCTCGTGGGGAAAAATGTAACAAAATGATGACAAGTAGCTAAGAATAGCAAGTTTGCAAAGTTCTGGAAGAAAGAATTATGAGTAGCTACAAGAGTCTCAACAGGATGGAAGAATAGAGAGAGGGCAGGGGGAAGGAGAAGGAACATTTTGCAAATCATTTGTAAAGCTGATGGTGCTAATCCTGAGTGGGTCCGGTTCTCCAACTGAAACTGGACTTGCAAGTGACTTGGGCATGATACACGGCATTGTTCATGGCTCAAGAGGATGGACCTCAGAAATCATGGGAATGTGGGTCACGGTTCTGGGTCTGGGACCAATACTCAAGGGGGACCAAGCACAAGACCCTGAATTTCCAAGGGTACCAAAGTTGATCACTTTTCCAGCCACACTGGCAGTTTTTTCATACATGGCCTAGAACTTGGACTGAGAAGGTTTTCCAACTTAGGATGTAATTAAGGACAAAGGAAACAGGTGCTGGGATCTGAGTCAAGGACAGTGCTGTATTCTAGACTCTGAGGATATAGCAGTGAACAAAGCAAAACTAAGTCCTCATGCCACTTAGGTTCTAATGGGGAACAAGGGGCAATACACAGGCAAACAATAAGTATACAAAATAGATCAGGACTCACATGTTCATTATAGCATTCTTCCCAGTAGCCACGATGTGGAGAAAACCTAAATGCCCAAAGATGGATGAATGAATAAAGAAAATGTGGTATATACATACAATGGAATAGTATCCAAACTTAAAAGAAGAAGGAAATCCTGCCATCTGTGACAATATGGAAGACACTATGCTAAGTGAAATAATCCAGTCGGAGCGGGACAAATACTGCATGATTACACTTACTTGACTTATCAAAAGCAGTCAAACTCATAGAATCAGACAGTAGAATGGAGATTGCCAGGGGCTGGGGAAGAGGCAATGCGGAGCTGCTAATCAGCAGGCATTAGGCCTCAATGGCACAAGATGAGTGAGTTCTAGAGATCCTCTGTTCCACGATGTCCCTGACATTGATAATGTTCAATTGTACAATTAGCCACGTGTTAGGAGGGTAGATCTCATGTTAAACGCTCTTCCCACAATAAAACAAAACTGAAAAGATAAAAATACATGCACATGCCTGGTGGTAGTGAGGACTAAGGAACTGCCTGTGGTCGGGGTGGGGTGCTGTGTGACACTGGGGGTCAGCGAAGGCCTCTCTGACACACTGCTCTTCTGAAAGAACTAAGAAAAGGAGCCATTGAGGTATGGAGGGGAAGACGTTTCCAGGCAGAGCGAAGAGCAAGTGCAAAGGCCCTGAGACTGAAGAGTTGAGCATGTGGCACTAATTTCCTTCAATCATTCCTTCTAGATGCAAAACATGTCAACTTTCTGCTTTACACTAACTCCTTGTTAACAACAATCCATCATCAGAAAGACAGCGATGTTTTGGTAAAACAAAGTGGCTAAGTTTTGTTAGTTCCCCAGAAATACCTCTTTGGATACAATCATCATTGGGCTTAATTTTTTTTTAATTGTATTATCTTGCTCAGTGTAGCACCTATGGCCTTATGGCCAAAGAAATACTTGCACTCATCATCTTACCACTGGACAATAATAAGATAGTAGTAATAATAATAAAAATAACAGAAATCTTATTAGTAGGAGCTAACATTTACCGGGTGCTTACACCCATATCAGGCTCTGTGTCAAGTGCTTTCAGTGCATTATCTCATTTCAACCTCACTGCTAATCTAAGGAGGAAAAACTGAAGTTTACAAAAGTAAATTAAACCAATTAAAAACCAGTAGGTGGTATGGCCATTACTTACATTCACATCTGACTGATGCCAAAGTCAATGTTATTAACTGGTGTATTAACTACTCCCCATATGGGTAACTGAGTGGTATCAACACGTGAATAAACAAGACCCCAGAGTGCGAAAACCCTAAAACAAGATCACGAGATCAGAATTAAGGACAGACCTCAGGGCCCTTGTGTCTGACAGATGTTCTATTCATTCCAAATGCTTGGTGCATACGTGCATCATCTTGCTCCTCTCTCCCTCCCCTCCCTTTGGTCCTTTCTTCCTTATCAACCATTTCTGGAGTGATCGTATGTGCCAGGAGCCCTGCCTGGTGCCGGGATTCAGAGAAGACAGACAAACGCACTCCCGAGGAAATGGCAGGCTGACAGGAATGCAGAACCTACTGGCACCAGAGGCAAAGAGAGTTCTGCAAATGGACCCTCCAGCTCTCCTATCCGTAATGCACAAGGTGAAAATGGATAATAAAATCAGGTATGAAGATAAAGCCAGTTTGTCAGTGCCAAGTAGCAGAGGAAATCATGCAGGGGAACATCGTATAAAAAAAAAAAAAAGCAAAACCACCATAACCAAAAGGAGGAAGCCATTCTCTGACCAGCTGCCTATGGAGTCCACAAGCATAAGGGAAGCTACGAAACATAACACTGCCTTTAGCCCTGACATCTTCCATCAAGAGGGGGCCCTACTACCAAGGAGGTTGAAGAAAGCCCTTTGGGGCTCACCAGGTGAATGTCCACTATCTCAGCTGGAGAACTGCACACCAAGAGGGTCATCAGGATCCTGCAGGGGCACCCACACATTGAAGTCTCCCCTCTTTTCCTCCTATCTTATCCCTAGGTAGCAATTAAGGAAAATGGGAGAAGGATACCTAATGTGGAGAATGCTCCCTAACAAGTATTGAAAGAGTTTACAAAACAATAATACTTAAAACAGCACAGAATTGACTGTGTTGGGGCACCTGGGTGGCTCAGTCAGTTAAACGTCTGCCTTCGGCTCAGGTCATGATTCCAGGGTCCTGGGATGGAGCGCCGAGTTGGGCTCCTTGCTCAGCGGGGAGTCTGTTTCTCCCCCACCCTCTGCCCCTCCCCTCTGCTTGTGCTCCCTCTTTCTCTCAAAATAAATAAATAAAATCTTAAAAAAAAAAAAAAGAATTGACTCAGTGTGAGACTGACAAATCAATGGAATAAAAGAGTCCAGAATTGGTTCCAAGTTAAGACGGCATTACCAGTCAGTAGGGCTAGATAGTTTAATTAACAGACGATGTTGGGACTATAAACCTGTTCATACAGAACAAAAATACTGAATCTCCCTCCTAACATAAAATATATTTCAGATGGATCAATGATTAAAATGTAAAATTTAAATTATTCAAACCATTAGGAAAATAATTCATATTTTTCAAAATCTTGGGATGGGGAGGGGGATGATCTTTTTCACCATGAGTTCATAAGATATAAAGGCAACTTTGACTACATAAAAATGAAACATTTTATATAAAAAATATATTTGATAAATAAGATAAGATTGCAAATGACCAACTGGAAAGTAACTTATAACACACATGACAATGGACAAAGTCTTTTAACATGTTTCATACTTGTTGCAGATCAAAAAGAAAAACATGGAAAAAAAAGAAAAAACAGGCAAACAATATAAACAATATGAAGAAAAAGAAATAAAAATGTCCAGTAAATATATAAAATGACATTCAACTCCATAATTAAAGAAATATAAATTAAACATTTCTCACCTACCAGTCTGGCAATGTCAAAAGTGTGAAAACACCCACTACCGCCAAGCTTTTCTGGAAACTTCTACACATAGTTGGTGGGATGGCATATTGCAATAACCTTTTTGTTAAGCAGTTTTGCAATATTCCTCAGACTTTTAATTTGTGTACCAAGGTTCTAGCAATTCCATATCTAGGAGCTTGCATTACAGAGACACTTACATCCACCGAGGTGTTCCTAATGGCCTTGGTTGGCAGAGCAGAAGAACTAGAAATAACGTGCAGGTAAATCTGTAATGTGAAAATTAATAAAGGCAAACCTCACTAAAATGGAGTCAGAAGCTAGAAGGGGGAGCACAGAAGGGTAAGCCTTATCACTCAAATATCAATTATAGAAATAATTGTCAATTACAGACTACAACAGAAGTGTCAATTACAGACCCCAAAAGAATCTCAACAGGAAAGAATCATCAATTACAGCCCCAACAGGGAAAGATGTATATGGCATTGCCTATAAAAAATCGACTACCCCTGCAACTCAGGCAATGAGAAACTGTCATCACCCTGAACTCTTGCTTCTCTCCAAGGGACTTTTGTTCAAAACAACCCCTCCCAACTTCCTCCTTCTCCTCCATAAAGTAACGTTCCTCTCCTTTTTCTGTGGGACTTGCCTATGGCTTTGCCGTACTTGGCATGTCCCAAATTGCAATTCTCTGTCATTCCCAAATGAACCCATATTTGCTGGTAAAATAACTGTTTTATCTTTAAGATTAACATAAGGAACTAGTGAAATACATCATGGCATCTTAGAAGAAGCAAGATTTATTCATACCAACAAGGATGAATATTGCCAACATCCTATTTGTAAATAAAAGGATCAATACATGTAAGGTATTTTATTTGTGGACAATTCCTATTGCACATTGCACTTGGGTAGAAATGAATATAAAAATACATACAAACTTATGGACTCCTCTGGAGGAGGAACAGAAGACCCCTCCAAAGAAACACTCCCTTTGCACTTCTAAAAACACTGAACTGTTTAGGTGTTCACAGTGAGCATGGACCTTTCTCTTCCTTTTTCTTTTTTCAAACAACAATAATAAACTTTAAACTTTCCTTTTAAAGAACAATAAAGATCAGGAAATTTGACTGTTTAACTTATTAAACAATTTATTCTACCTAGGTGCTTTCTCCCATCTAAAAGAAGGGCGCTGGTCCAATTTTTACCGTATTTTCAGACGAATGTTTCTAGGATTTAGAAAGAAGATTCTTTTTTAAAAAGCACATATGGCTGCTCAACCCAAGTGTGCTAAGGACGGAAGGCAGCGAAGCATTCATCAGTGCTCCATTTCCTCATTTCTCCCCGTTTCCCGAGAGTCTCTCACATTGCCTGCAAGCCCCAGCTTCCCAGGCCTGTTTATAATGCCTATCTACCTGATTTATCTCACCCTTTACTCTGATTCCCTGGACCGCTTTCTCATCCTCCTTCTGGACAGAATCTGGCTATGGACTTCGGGGTTCTATCAGTCTTCCTTTTAAGCAACCATCCCCAGTTCATTAGCTGTATACAAAGTATAGATATATTCAATCAATCATCCCGCACCGTGCCTGTGACCGTGCATGGAATGTAAGTATCTGCCTGCACTGGGAGACACTTAATAGGCAAGATTGCTTATCACCGGCAGGAAGCGATCTGCCAGGCGCCGTCTATTCATTTTAATATTTCTGTCTCCCAGAGATTTCAGGATGGATGCATTTTAGCGAGCAATTATATTTACCCTTCCATGTGGGACTTTTAGAGGGCATCAGTAAAGGTTCAGGAGGTCACGGTACAATTCAGTGTACCTCACAGGGGCAACTAACCAAGGAATGTATGCAATTTGCCCTTTCTTTTTGACACACACCGGCTGGCTGATGATTGACTTTTAAGTTAATTCCTCAAATGATTTTGGAAATACTGGGTATTTAGGTACAACCTTGAATATCTGGTTAAGCTTTTACTCTTGCTAGTTTACCCCCTTAACTCTGCAGAGAGGAGTGCCTGCTTACCTGTGTGCTGGGGGCTTATTCTAGATTCCCTCACTACCATCTTTACCCTCCAACGGACCAGAAAGGAGGAGGTGAGAACATCCAGAGCGTCAAGAAGTTGTCCCCAAGAACTGTTTCCACATCCGATGGAGTAAAGGGTTTGAAGCAAACTTGAGGCTGGATTTTCCGACATAGGAGGGGCTTCTCGGGTCCCTCACTTCCTGCATTGCTCCAAATTAAACACCTGGACGCCTGGCTAAGTGTTCCCGCAGACCTCTGGCTGTGTATGCCCGCGTGTGTGCGTGTGAGACAGGAGACGCCAAGGAAACAGGGGAAGCAGAGCCTCGGTCTTACACAAATATTTAAAAATTTGACTTGATTGATACTATTTTGTGAATCTCCCTGTAAGGAAAACACTATAAACCTTTAAAGCACATACTGCTGTTTTTCTGAATATGTGTTTGCTGAAAGGGAAAAACAAAATAAAAGCAAAAACAATGAAATCCTACAACACACCAATGGGACTGTGTTTAGTTCAAAACTCCAGGCATGAAGCCCAAACAGATCCAGGCTGGGCTTTATCCTTACACAACAGGGGAGATGATAAAACGCATTTACTTAGTTTTGCATCATGAGAGCCAAATGACTCCAAACTGAACTAATCCTGTTCTATCCTAGGAGCGGCGTTCTGACTCTACACACTACATATGTCAAAATGGTGATGCCGGAGCATGATACATTTCCACGACACCCCTTTGAGTGTGATCAGGCATATACTCCAACACATAAATGCTCTGTATACATTTGCTTAAATAAATAATTCATGAAACTTACAAATACCTATCCCTGAAGCGGCCTCCGACTCTTAAACGCTGTAAGCATGCTCATCCTCATTTTAAGCAGGAGGAGATGAAGTGCGTGTTGCAATTCAGATGGAGGGGATGCCAATCCACCGGGACCTATTTCAAATTAGTGAGGAGTGAGCTACTGGATATCAGAGCAGCGGGCAGAATTTTGTGTCAAGGGCAAAATACTGAGATTACATGCTGATACCATTATTCCTTGTGTGGAAGGAATGCTGGGATGGGGGTTGCACGTTCAAACTACCTCGTGTGTTCCCTACGCCTTGTATGTGAAGCGGAGAACAGGCTGTGTCCCCTCCTGCAATGCAGGGGCCCCCCACACACAGTTCATTAAGAACTCCTCTCTGACCAGCCTCTTGTGCCCCATGCAGAGTGAACAGAAGGATTAATAAAGCACAGCCCAGAACTCAGCGACTGCAAGTCAGTGTCTGGGGAATTTTTTTTTAACAAATGGAGAGTTTTACTCTGTGCCTAGTAATTCTGGATATATAGCACTTCATATTTTCTGGGCAAATTGTCTTCACACCAGCTAGTGGCATTTATCTGCTACCAAAAGCATATCAGTGTCACAGGTGACGTTTTAAAATTACCAGCCCTTTTCAAGCTCCCACAAGAAAAAAAAAACAAAAAAAACTGTTTCAGAAAAGTTTATGAGCAGGAAGAGCACAATTTTCACACACAAATAATGTCCAAATGTGGCTTTTATAAAGTTCCTCTAAGAAAGAATCTTCTTTAAGGAGCATCTGTCTAACAGGTAATTTTTTCCCTTTTAGAAAAATGTGAGTCAGAATTAGAAAGTCTGCCAGGCTGTAAAGAAAGCAGCCCTGGGCCGTCACCATGGATGTGTGAGGGAATGATCAGGTTCTGATACTACGCTTTGATTATCTGCATTTTGAAGGATATTCTTGGCTTATTTGTGATCTAATTGGGCAAGATATTTCTAATGTCAGAACTGACACCTGTACAGAAAAAAAGAAAAGAAAGTTGCATTTCTAAAATGTCTGAGTCAAGCGAAGTGGGCCAGTATGATGGGCAGGGCTGGGCAGAAACGAGAGGGGTATGCTCAGAGGGCAAAGGGGGAAGGAGAGCCGGAGAGTTGCACCCCAAAGCCTCCCATTTTGTTCTCTGTCATTCTGGCTGGAGGACCTATCCGCTTGTGTTCTTCCTCCCTCTCTGTTCCACTCGTTATATTTTTGAGGTAATGGGGTAGCACTGAGGCTCTCCCAGCGTGGTCCCTGGACCAGCAGCATTAATGCACATCCTCGGGCCCCACCCCAGACGCTCTGAATCAGGAATCTCCCACGGAGGGTGGACTCGGCGAGGAGAAACCGTCAGACTGTAGCACGCATCAGAAGCACCTGAAGGGTTTGTTAAATCACAGACTACTTGGCCCGCCCCTGGGAGCACGGCTGGCTGCCAGCTACCCTTTCTTCTTTGTGTGCCTAGTGGCCATTTTGGATGTGGCCTCTGTTGGGTTGAGCCTAGATCATGTGTCCACACCTTAGGTGCCAAGAAGGGGGAAAGCAAGTGTGAAGAGAACTTCCACGGGGGGAGATGGGCCCGTGGCCCCTCCACGGCACACACAACCAGAGAACCCGCCCTAACAGGAAACGAGTCTAGACACTACGTAAGCCAAATGGGAAATTGCCACCAGCAGGTGGGACGGTGGAAGGCAAGGACGAGAAGAGGACAAGAGGATGCAGTGACAGCAGAATGCTGCCTGAAATGCCTCTTCAGCTGACAGCTCCACACCCCGGACTGTGGTACAAAGATCCACAGGTGTGTGCTTAGTTCTTCTGAGTCTCTCTGCCTGGAATGCCCTATAACTTTCCCGATGGCCAAACCCTAGACATTCCTCAAGAGGTGAGGCAAATGGGGCCCCTCTGCAGAGTCCTCTCGGATCCCCGGACTTCCATTCTTCCTCTCCACAGAAATAATGATTTCCTCTACAGAGGCAATGTATGTGCCCACCAAACTGTTACCATTTACCTCGCAGGCCCACGGGAAGGATGCCTTTTCGCAGCCACCTTGCATCTCAGTGGGGACAGTTCTAGTTCCATTTCCAGGTCTGACCCCAAAAGGTCGCCCTGATTCTCTCCCCCCTCTCCCCGTCCACCTGCATGGAAGCAAGGACACCACTAGAAACACTACAGCAAGAACCCAGGTCCTTGAATCACCACCTGGAAGTGGTCACCTAGGAGAGACCTGCAGTGGACACTGTATAAGTAAGAAATGAATTTGTATTGTCTTAGCTCGCTAGGATTTGGAAGTTGTTATAGCAGCTAGGAATCATTACCCTACTAATCCTCTCTCCCTTCTGTTTTTGCAGAGCACTCTGTACCTGCCTCTGCCATACCACTTTCCATTTACATTACAGTTAGTTGTTTAAGTGCCCATCTTCATATGAGATTATAGCTTTCTTCACTTTATTCTTTTTAAATCTCCAGCAAATAATAAAACTCTGGCATAAAATAGGTAATCAACAAATGTCTGCAGAAGCAAGGGGAAGAAGGGGGGAAAAAGGAAGCAAGAAGAGAAAGGAAAATCAGTTACAATATGGGTTGGTGTTCAATAACGCTAAGTGTGCTCTTTAATGTGGATTATTATGCAGCCAACACCTGCCAATTTGAATAGATCTACACTTCACCTAGACTGAAGGGCAATGAAGCCAAGTGGAAGCACAAGAATTGGGTTGAGAGCCCAGACCATTATTTAGTGGGCTTTTCTTTTGGAAGGGCTGTGTTTTGATCACTCCAAGTAAGTAATACCTGTTCCCCAATAATGCCAATAAGAACCTGTATTTTTCGAGCTGTGTTAAGTGCTTTGTAAGCTTTATCCTGGTCCTCCTGACACGGCACAGGCTTGTGGTAAGCAGTGACATAAAAATCTATCACTCACTGAGCCTGTGTTTGTTCCAGCATGTTATGGGCCATGAACCATGCCAGGCTCTGGAGATGCAGGAATCAAGGACGCACCCTTGCTCTCCAGGTGCTGATAGTCTCTGAGGAGGACAAAGGAAGAGAATATGAGGAGATGCTTTAAGCCTTGAGAGCACCACACAGATGTCAGGAGGCACTGGTCCCTCTTCAGTCTGGGCACCCAGGAGGGCTTCGTGAAGACCAGGAAGGACATAGGAGTCAGATCGGCTTGGGTTCAAATCTCAGGCTGATCAGCTGTGACCTTCAGAGTCATGAGGTCATGTACCTCAGGAAGCCTGCTCAGCACCTGTCCCATGAGAGGTCAGCGGCTCCTCTTCTTCCCCATATAGAAGAGGCACAGAACTAGTGGGATGGTGGCAACAATAAGGCTTAGATCTACAATGCACTGCGTGCCTTTGCACTGGGCCCCGTGTTGTGTACATTACCTCCTTTAATCTTCATCTACAACAATGATTAGGGGTAAGAAAACAGAAGCCAAGTAATTAATTAATTTGCCTGAGGTCACACCTGGCCAAGGAGGGGGAGAGTCAGGATCTGAATTCTTGTCCCAAGAGCTCTTCCCCTAGTGTTATCCTGACTCCTGGAGGGTATGGGGGCGGGGCTGGCAGGGAAGAGGTCAGGGATGCACCTCTAGCCCCCGGCTAATGAGTTTCTATTCTGCCCCACGGATATAGAATGGAAAACTGCCAGCTACTAAGTGGAATCAAAGCAACAGATTTATGAGTTATTGCCCTTTAAAAAAATATGTAAATACAAATAAATATGTGTGAGAGATTGTAAAATGTGCCTCTCATCTTTTTATGCTCTAATGTATTCTTCTTCGGCCCTTGAACCCTTTCCCACTGTCATGTGAATTTATCCTTCTGGTCAATAGAATCAATTAAGGAGAAAATTTAATGTACTTGGCAGGATAGGTTCACTTTGTTAAAATATTTTGGTAATTTGTACTCATATTCATAAATGACTTTTTTTTAAATCACTGATTATGTCAGCTCATAAACTGATTTTGTCATCAAAACAAGGTAATTGTTTATTTAAATTACATGTTTCAAGGATGTAGCAACATTAAGATCACATGCAAGATTTAGCAACAGATCTTCTTTTACACTTAACATTTGTTGTGGACAAAGAGTGATATACCCATCTGGTGTTAGACTCAAACACTCCACTAAACTTACCCAGAAACAGAAAGAGGACATCCTGACCCTGAAAAACACAAGAATTATTTAAAAAGATAAAATAAGGAAACATTTCTGAAAGCTCTGGGACAGTCATTTGTAAAAAAAGTGTCTATACCTTCTGTAACACAAATGGACTATGTCTAGTCCAAGTTCCCTGATAATGGAGTGGCAGGCAATCATATGTACATTGCTTATGGAAATCACTTGTATATATACATGGTAGGATTTGCAAAACACTTGGGACAACCAAGTAAACACAGGGGCCCTGCAGTAAACTTTATAATATTTATCTAGTAAATTACACCAATTAATGTCTTTACTTGTTTGAGGTCCTAAAAGCACTCCCCACTCCCCTTCCTGCCCAATTAACTGCTCCTGAGAATAGATGACAATATTTGTTTGTAGTGAAAGTGCATAGGAATTGCACGTGGCACATTGCATCAGGTTAAGAGTGAAAATAAGAAATTGTAATCCAGCAATGCCTGGTAAGGTTCTCAGGTTGGAGACTGGGTGTAGAGACAAACCAGGTCTCTTCAGAATCACCCATGCCATATTGGGATCATCTACGATGAAGCTAAAAATAGCAAGGAAGGTTCTCTGAAGTGAGACCTTCTATGCCCAGTTTAAAACATATTTCTTCTGGTTCAGCTCAGATCTGTAGAACAAAACCATTCAGACAAGAGAGATGACGCAGGTAAAAGTCGTCAGGGTAATGAAGTAACCCATGTTGGGTCTCCTCAAATCAAACCTGACATTGTCCTGTTAAAAGGAACACCACAGGCCCAAGATGGACTCACGTATGCCAAGCCAAGTCACCATATCTGGGCTTAATATCTAACACTTAATTGCAGTTTCAACCTCCCCCAGAAATATAGTCTTAACTGGTCAGTTAAGAATTTTCTGATCAGCACCAAAAAAGTAATCTGTCACATGGATTCTCTCAATAACCCCCCACCCACCCACCACCAACAACAAAGGAAAATGAGGTAATCTACACGATTAGATGCCCTGCCCTTCCCCCATGGGAAAATGACCTTGCCAGAACTGATCTTTTCTTTTCTTTTGCTAATAAATTCTTGCCCTTTCCTCCTTCCTATAAAACCCTTCCATTTTGTACAACTTTTGTGGGTTCCCTTCTACGTGCTAGATGGGATGTTGCCCAATTCATGAATCATTTAATAAAGCCAACTAGATCTTCAGGTGAGGTTTTTTTTGTTTTGTTTTGTTTTTTAACAATCCTCACACATCTGGCATTGAATCACACATATCTCCTCCTCAAATCTGGCATCCATCCCTACTACTCTCTTAATTTCCCCCATATCCCAAAATACCATTTGTTCAAGACAGTAAAAGAGAAATCTTGAAAATCAGCTTCTTCAGGTGCTAAATTCCTCATACCCTCCCCCTTCCCATTGGAAAATTCATGTAATCAGTTGTCCCAGTTGAGTAGTTTACAGGAATGGTTGGTGGGGGCAGGGTCCTAAGGGAAGAAAAATCTTGCAAAGACCAGCCCTCTACCTATGCATTGCTTCTCATCTCTGCTCTCTTGCGTCACAGTTGATTCTACTGGAATGTTTTCATCTGCATGCAGCCAGGCCCTGGCTAGCAGGCCTGTGAATACATACACGAATACCATTACTTTGACTTGATTTTCCTCAGAAATTACCATCATTTTTTGCTCCCCTGCCCTACTACTCTTCTGAAATCCATATTGCCAGGATCACCAGGCCATCATCTTATCCAGTCGCAGGGACAGTCCTCTTCTCAGTCTCCAGAACTTAGTTTGTGGCTGCGTTAGGCAGCAAAGTTGGTCACTCTGCCCTTAGAACATTTTCTTCCCTCCTATGTTTTGAGCAACGCCCGCCTGGTTTTCTCCCTATCTGATTGGCTCTTGATTCTCTGTGGCTTTGTTGGCTCCTCCTCCCTCTAATTAATTTTGTTGCAAAGCCTTGGGGCTCCAATCCCTGATCCTGCACTGCAGCTCTACCATCTCCTCATTTTGGTGATTATATCCAGTTTCAAGATTTTTTTTTTTAATTTTTTTATTAACATGTAATGTATTATTTGTTTCAGGGATACAGGTCTATGATTCTTCAGTTTTGCACAATTCACAGCGCTCACCATAGCACATACCCTCCCCAATGTCCATCACCAGCCACCCCATCTCTCCCACCCCCCTCCACTCTAGGAACCCTCAGTTTGTTTCCTGAGATTGAGTCTCTTATGGTTTGTCTCCCTCTCTGGTTTCATTTTGTTTCATTGTTCCCTCCCTTCCCCTATGATCCTCTGTCTTGTTTCTCAAATTCCTCATATCAGTGGGATCATATGATATTTATCTTTCTCTGATTAACTTATTTCACTTAGCATAATACCCTCTAGTTCCATCTGCATCGTGGCAAACGACAAGATTTCTTTTTTTTTTTTTTGATGACTTAACAACAAATACAAGCTGATCTCTCCCAAGTTTATATCCTCAACTCTCATGTTTTCTCTGAGCCCCACATACATCCACTTAAAAGCTCTTCCTGATTCTAAATCTTAAATTCGGTCTACCCAGGATGGTCCTCTTTCTTTCTCACCCCCCACCTACTTCTCCAGTCTTTCCATGCTGGTAAGAAGAATCATGGTCCATCAAGTGCTCTCATCAAATCCCTGGAAATCATTCTGGGTGCCTTCTATTCTCTCACTGCAAACTCCTCCAGCATCACGTCCGATCATTCTCCTCTAAAATATCACTTCCCCCTCTACCTCCCTGTATATTCACCATCACATCCACGCTGCCACTGCTTTCTCACTCGCATGGCCACAGGAACCTCCAAAGTGGTGTTTTATGTTTGTCACCCTCCCACTTGGCATGGTACGCAGAGCAGTCGGGGCATTTTAGAAACATACACACGACCAAGCCATTCTCTTGCCTGAAACCTCTAATCCTTCCCATTGCACCCGGAGAAAGTGCAAAGGCTGCACCCTGGCCAGCAAGGCAGGGAGCAAGCTGCTGACTGCCCACGTACCTGACCTCTCCACTGCCCTCTCTCTCGCCATTATGCGGGGCCACAGTGACTCCTTTTGTCTTTCCCAAATGTGCCAAGACGGCTGCAGCCACACAAGCTTCCTACTTGTTTTCTCGCTCATTAGAATTCTCCACTTCCTCTCTGCCTGGTTGGCTCCTTCCCAGTCTTCAAGGCTCAGTTCAACTGTGCCCATCTCGAGAGTCCATTTCTGACCACTCTGCCCCAGTTACTTTCCGCCATATCACCTGCTCCTTTTCTTTCCTTTTCCTTTTCATCAAAACGTGACCTTTTTAATTGTGTTTATTGTCTGCTTGCTTCCACATGAAAATGTGAGCTTCCATGAAAGCAAAGGCCGATCTAGTCACCTGTGTATCCCGATCACCTCAAATAATACTCAGCACATAGTGAGCACTCAGTGCATGTTAGATAAATGAATAAATGAATTAACAAATAATGTGCACCAGCTAAACTGATGGCAAGCGTGCCTATTATTATCCAGAAATAACGGACATTATTTTGAGGTCTGGCTCAGTAATCTTTTACAAAAAGCAGTCAAGTACAGAGGACAGGGTATGTAGACTCTGAAAGGATCTCATCTTTTCTCTGCCTTTTGAGACATTTTGCTGAACATACCCTAGAAAATAACTTTAATCCATGTCATGCCCTTTATCATAACTCTAACATAGGGCCTATGTCTCCAAATAGAATACTGGATATAAAGAAATTATGATTTATTTCTATAGTTAGACCCAGGCCAAGATTACCATGGTATGAAGGGCGAAGTATCCCCTTGTCTAGATTAGTCTATAACTAGAGAAACGAGAAGAGACTCATTCTTTCATATGAAGAATTCTGCATCATATATAAATGGCTTTGTGATTTCATTTACCTCTGCCCAAGAAATTACCCAAAAGACCTCAATCACTTCTGTAGTCATGACAAAGCAGCAGTGCATCTCACGCCTTGTCCCTGCAATGTGCCCCCACTTAATACCGATCACTGTCAGAACCCATGCATCGTACAGAGCGCTCTCTCCACACGGCCCCGTGTATTCTCACATTTTATCTCCCTGTCATATCTGTCTAATAGAACAAAAAATAATACACAGAATATTAAAAAAACATTAATAGTCAGAATACATTATTAATTCAATTAAAGCATGAGTCCAATAACGATTCTTTTTCATTGTGCTTATTAAAAGGAATAATTAATTGCTAAGAGGGTATTAAAAAAACACACATAAACTGCTGACTCTACTCCTCAGTGAAAATGCAGAGCTTCTGCTTCTTCAGGAATAATAGAGAAGACGTGCTGGGTACAGTTCTAGGCAAGGAGCAATATTCCTTCTTGCTCCTTTTCTTTACAGTTTCACACGTAAAAACCAAAGAGTTGAAAGAGTAGGTAGGTTGGACTTTTTCCTATGGAGCTAGGATAAGAATCTCCTCTGGGGCTGCATTAGAAACTTGGTTCCATTACTTATTAGTCATATTCTCTTGGGCTTGTTATTTAGCTTCTCTGGGCCTCATTTTCCTTACCTCTGAAGTGGGAATAATAGGAGAAGCTATCTCAAGGTTGTTAAGAGATAGACATAAACACTTGGAACACTATCTGGTATATAGAGCAAGAGATTGATGAATCCTGGTATTAATGCCATATCAGATCTCCCTGCTCCTCAGTTCTGTCTACTGACAGATCACAGGTAGGGTCTTCCCTCCAGAGTAGTGGCTGATCTTGACAGCCAGCTCCCTTTGGCTACAAGTCTGATCACCCAGCATTTAGCTATATCCAACAGTTGATAAAAAGACACCCGAGAAAACAATACTTTCTTAAAAGACACTGAAAACCTTAGATGAGAAACATGCATTTTCCAGTGATACCGCAGTATTATTTAGAAGAACGCAATGTATCATATAAATGAATGTCAAGACAAACTGACATTTAATTCTATATGAGCCAAAATTATCATCTTAATTTTAACCAACTTTGATGACAAATTGCTTCAAATATATGCCTCACTTCAATGCCTTAGGAGACTGAGTATGCTGAATGTAATTTAATATATTTTAAAATGTTGATGCCTCAGATTCATCATCCTGAACACCAATTTTTATATTGACACTCTTAGGAGTTAATGAGATATTTAAGAATCTGCTCTCTCTATATACATATATAGCTATGATTTCCTTGATTCCTCTCTTTTTATCACTCCTAGTTATTGCAATACTTGAGCAAAATTACAATACTGGTACTTTCATGCTGATTTTGCATAAGAACAAAATATCAGTATTAATGATAGTGAACGCCAGTATTTTATTAAAAAGTGAGATATGTCACCCTCTTTATCTGCATAGTCTTTATTCCTTATTCTGCATGAGACAGGGCTTGAATCTAGAACTGAGACTCCTCTATTATTTTAGACTAAAATTCTACAGGTAAGAAGACTAGAGAAAGAAGCCCCAATTAAAATACATTCTCCTATGAAAGACAACACCAGGTCCACAGAAAATGTATCTGGCCCTAGCAGTAAATGGGAGGTTTGCAAAGGGAATTTAGTGAATTAAGCCAGGGAGTCCTCCAGTGTCCACTTTCCTCTCCTCACCAAATCCCCTATCATACCCTCCTGCTTCTGTTTCCTTTAATTATTTAATGCTGACCTCAATCTTATAGGTAAAGCAGGAAAAAACATTACAAACAACAACAACAAAGGCACCCCTGAATGGGTTTTAAGTGTGAGAGGTGGGGAGTGATACTTTCCAAATCAGAGCATCCATGTTCGATTCAAAGCAGTAATGTGGCAAATAATTCTCCTGGAACATCTCAAGATACAAATAATGCATTACGTATGTAAATACCTCAATAACGATAATCCAGTAAAACCATCAGTATTCTGTTCCTTTCAAATAGCACAGACCACAAGTAATTCAATCACTAAACACCCTTATATTCACTCCATCAGCTTCGTCTGGTTTGCCATCAAACTGCCTTCACCAGTTGTCAAATCTGTGCCCTCCCTCACCTGGATTCTTTTTTTTTTTAGACTTTATTTAGGACCTTTGTGATAGATGTCAACACTATCATTTTTTTTTTTTAATATTTTTATTTATTTATTTATTTGAGAGAGAGAGAATGAGAGACAGAGAGCATGAGAGGGAGGAGGGTCAGAGGGAGAAGCAGACTCTCTGCTGAGCAGGGAGCCCGACACGGGGCTCGATCCCGGGACTCCAGGATCATGACCTGAGCTGAAAGCAGCTGCTTAACCAACTGAGCCACCCAGGTGCCCCCCTCATCTGGATTCTATATAATCTCTACAGGTGTCAGTTTCCATCTCTCAGCCTTGTAAACCATCCCCAAATGGCCACCCAACAACATCTTGTTGTAACCCAGGAACTCAGGCCCTGTCACCACTTTCTTTAAGATGCTCTGATGGCTCCCTCTCGTATAATGAAATGAGACCCAGAGAGGTTACCTGTCTTTCAGAACCCTGTCCATTCACCCCTCCCACCACTTCCTGCATCCCTCTCCCCGTTGTCTACTCTGCTTTGGACACAATGGTCCCTTTTCTCTTCCTCCAACACATGAAACTTGTTCCCCTTGCCTGGAGAGCTCTACTCCCACATCCACCTCTCCAATTAGATCTCAGCCCAAATGTCACTTCCTCTTAGAGAAATTGTCACTATAAGCCACCAATCTACAGAAGCCACCCAGGCAGCCCAGATCATAGCACTTGGTGTGTGCTCTTTTTTTTTTTTTTAAGATTTATTTATTTATTTTAGAGACAGAGAGAGGGTGCGCATGCACTCGAGCAGGGCAGGTGCAGAGAGGGAGAGAATTTCCAGAAGACCTCACCTTTCCCCGCTGAGTGCAGAGCCCATGTGGGGCTCTATCTCACGACTCTGAAATCATGACCTGAGCCAAAACCAAGAGCCAGTCACTCAACCGACTGAGCCACCCAGGCGCCCCGGTCCTATTTGATATATTTATATAAGTCTGCTTGTTTACCATCTCTTTTCAAGAGAATATAAGCTCCAAGAACACATTACACAGAATCCATGGCACATCATATGCACGTAATAAATATTTCAATGAGAGAATAAATATTTACTCTCTGCCAGGTATCACTAAATACTATATATGGACTCTTTTCTTTAATCCTCAAAACATCTCTACAAAGCAGTTTCTATTAATTGCTATTCTCAGTTTACCGGTAAGGTTAAGTAAATTTCTGAGCTGACACCAAAGTCCATTCTCTTAACTGTTCTGCTATATTCTCTTATATCACCCTATGATATCTTCTAAGGAAAGTTATTCTTTTCTTTCTTTTTTTTTTTTTTAAAGATTTTATTTATTTATTTGAGAGAGAGAGTGAGCAAGAGAGGGCACAAGCCGGGGAAGGGGCAGGGAGAGAAGGAGGAGCAGACTCCCGGCTGACCAGGGAACCCGATGGGGGGCTCGATCCCAGGACCCTGGGATCATGACCTGAGCCGAAGGCCAACGCTTAACCAACTGAGCCACCCAGGCACCCAAGAACGGTGTTCTTGACAGGTTGCCCTAATATTATAAAAAGCCTTCTCGTTCATGGGAAAACGATCAAAGCTGCTTCCTCAGCTCCAGTGTAGGGTTTATTTTATTGTGTCCTAACTTCTTTAGAACTGGTAATCCCACACCCAGCCACACAGTAACTACAAATGGGGATGTGTGATGCAGTTGCCAAGAGCGCAGGCCCTGGGCTTAGTTGTCTGGGATCAAAGCCCCATTCGCACACTTTAGGCAGCAGGCCTGGCGCAGGTTCCTCAAAGCCTCTGTATTCCTGGCCCTCATCTGGAAAACAGCGATGATCACAGATCTCTAAAAGTTAAGTGAGATATGAAGTAAAGCATGTAGAACAGGAACACGGCCAACAAAAAGGGTTCAGTAAATGTTTGCTGGGATTTTTATTCTACTAAATATACCCTGACTATGTAATGACCCAGTACACCCTTCTCTTCACCGAGCTAGATTATAGATATTACAATAACCCAAATTTATTGCCCCTGGGACTCATATTAAGAAAGATTCTTCCTCTCCCTCTGCTTTTGCTTGGGTATAGGTTACGAACCCTTGAGAAAGAGGCTCGCAGGGAAATAGGGTACATGGAAGCACTAACTTAATAAAACTCAGTGATTAAGCCTGGGAGAGTCCACGCATGGTCCAGAGCCATTTGCCTTATGCACCCGAGGAAGCTACAGCGGGAGCAGAGTCTGGCTCCGTATCATCAAACAATCACCTAGCGGCTGGGGTGGAAAACAACAAGCTCAGTATCTCTGACCTCGAGAAATAAGTGTCTTACTTAGGTAGAGCAAAGCCACTGGGGGCGACTAAAGGATCAGGGACATGGGATTCCTACCTAAAACCCCAAGGTGTGTGGAAAACAACAGTCCCGGTGGGAACTTGGGCAACAGGACAGGCATGAAAATGAAGTGACTCACAAGTCAGCCAAGTGCCACCGAAGGGCTGAGGCGGCAGCAGAGCCTGGGGGGGGTCTGGAGGAGCGGGGCCCCCCAGAACGCGGGGGTGGGTGGGTGGGGGCACCTGCCTCCTGCCTTTGGTCCCTGTGCATTTCCCTGGACAGCCCCGGGCCCCGAAGCCAACTGGCAGTGCTGGCCACACTTGCAGGAGAAATAGCGCGGGACCACCGGCTCCCAGTGACAAAAGGAGTGTTTACAGCAGGCGCGCTGACAGCTGTCCGAGTGCCACATTTATTTACAAAATGTTAGTTAAATTACTGACAGTTGGCGCTGTGGAGGAAAAGCTGAGAGAAAAGCTGACATTTCTTGATCTAGCGGGTACTCACAGCATGGGTTCTGCGCCCCTGTTTATTAATTCCATTATTTGCTTGTTACTTGATCTATTTATGACTTCTGGCTTATTCACCGGCCATTGCTTTTAAGAGGCTTCGAGTGTCTGGGCAGCTAAACTGCTCCGTGCAATTTGGTCCACAGGCCCCAGGGCTCAGAGTTGCCTGAGGATTGGCTGTTGCAACCAGCCTGGGTCTGTTCCTCTCAGACTGGTGCTCAGGAGCCTTCTGGAAACCTCCTGAGGACAGGGAGTAAATGCTGACCTGTTCTCTGCTGCGCCCACTGGTGAGAAGCGTATGCTTGTTAAGTTATGAATAATCACCATAATCAGCACCATCGCGTTTTTCCTCTTCTGTTGAACAGAGACAGGTTTTCTGTGATGAAGCTGGACAAAGGGTTTCCATTTTTTACGCTTTCTGACAGGGGCAATTAAGATAGAGGAAAAAGAATTTGGGTGATAAATGAAGATCAACATCCTGGCTGTAAAGAGTTTTAGACACTAAAACATATTTCTGATAGAGCTTGTTTGTACAGTCTCTTTCCCCCAATGTAGAAAAAAAGCATACATTGCCTTAAACCATTGTGTTTTCTTCCAGTGTGTTTCTTCTCATGTCAAAATAGAGTATGTTTTTGTTCACGATTTAAAATACACAGATAATGGGACGCCTGGGTGGCTCAGTCGTTTGAGCGTCCGACTCCTGGTGTCGGCTCAGGTTTTGATCTCAGGGTCCTGGGATCCAGTGCTGCTTTGGGCTCTACGCTCAAAGGGGGTCTGCTTCTCCCTCTCCCCCTCCCCCTGCTCGCACATGCGCATGCTTGCGCGCTCTCTCTCTCTCAAATAAATAAATCTTCAAAAAATTTTAAAAATAAAATACACAGAGAAGCAAAGAGTAATTAATGAGACCTTGTCTAGACATCCTATTTGAAATCATGGCCTTCATGCTTCCACCTCCCACACTCTTCATTCATTCTTCTTCTCCACAGCCTGTACCGCCAATTAATATATTCCATATTGTGTATGTATTTCGTTCATGATATGTCTCATTCTCCCGGAAGGGAAGTTCCACGAGGACAGGAATTGTACTATATTTTGTTAACTACCCTATTCCACACTGCCTAGAATGGTGTCCAGCACGTGGTCGGCACACAATAAATATTCCTGAATAAAATTGAACTGAGGGCTGCCTACATGGCTCAGTTCTTTGGGAGTCCCACTCTTGATTTCGTCTCAGGTCATGAGCTCGGGATCCTGGGGTTGAGCCCCATGCCGATCGAGGCCCACTCCCTGCTTAGCAGGGATTCTGCTTGAAGATTCTCTCCCTCTCCCTCTGCCCCTCCCTCAACTCACACATGTGTACCCGCTCAGACACTCTCTCTCTCAAATAAACTAATTAATTAAAAAAATCAAACCTAACATAACCACGCAGAGGATGCATTCCTCAGTCTGTGTTCTGACAGACCCTAACTGCTCTAAGCTCAGATTTGAAATGCATGTAGGCACAACCACTGGTGAGGGACCAACCAGGTGGCCCAGTGCTCTGCTACCCTGTCTTCAGAAATGGGCCAACTCTGGGTAATGACCTCTTGCTGCTCCAGGCCAGTGTCATACTCCGGCCTTGCCAGCCCAGCCACCATCAGCCCCCACAGACTTAACCCCTTCTTGCCTTCTCCACCACATCCCACAGTGTCCCTTCTATATTCCTCCAACCCACCTGCCTATAACACAGATTATAAGTCGCCCCCATCCCAATCTCTTTCTGAGGGCCTGGTTCTCAATCTTGCTCTATCTGGGCAGATTGGAGGCTGTCCGAGGACAGGAACTGTGCTTTATAGATCTCGGTAGCCCACACAGTGCACTGCACAATGCCCTACACAGGGTAGCATGTGAGCAAAAAGCCCCAAGACCTATCCGAGCAGTATGAGTTCAAATGGTAACTTAGTTTCACTTTTACTAGATTTTATAACATTGACCTCTTTCTGATTTTAGAAAAGTGGCTCAGTCGTTAAGCGTCTGCTTTCAGCTCAGGTCGTGATCCCGGGGTCCTGGTATCAAGCCCAGCATCGGGCTCCCTGCTTGGTGGGGAGCCTGCTTCTCCCTCTCCCACTCCCCCTGCTTGTGTTCCCTCTCTTGCTGTGTCTCTCTGTCTCTGTCAAATAAATAAAATCTTAAAAAAAAAAAAAAAAGAAGTTCAGGGCAGAGGCCAGCTCCTCAGAGGAGATAAGCTATAAAATAAGGAGGGAACATATAAGACTTCACAGCTAATGGAAGGTTCTATTTCTTGGAGTAGGTGAAGGGCACACAGGTGATCAGTCTGTTATGTTTTTATACATATTGATAGATATGTTATACACCTGTTGAGGTATAAAATATTTCATAATAAAAGAAAAATAATACATATTCTTAGTATACACAAAATACTGTGTTACTGAAATAAACATCTCATCAGCATGTACTGAGGGCCTACCATGAGCCAGGCCCGGTATGGTAGGTCCAACATGGATACAGAAGAAGGAGGACCAATCACTTGCTTCACCACTGCCCATGTGCTCTTACCATACCCTCGTCGCGACTTGTCCCAAACACCCCCAGTTTCTAGTAGGAAAGGACTTGGTGACCAAAATAGTTAATAGAAAAGTTCAAAATGTATTTTGGACAGGAGCTATATGTAAGTATTTCCTTAAAAACAGGAATATGTTTAATTAATACTTTATCTGCAATTCACCAGTAATTATTAAGAAATACAGATCGGGGCGCCTGGGTGGCTCAGTCGTTAAGCATCTGCCTTCGGCTCAGGTCATGATCCCAGGGTCCTGGGATCGAGCCCCGCATCGGGCTCCCTGCTCAGCGGGAAGCCTGCTTCTCCCTCTCCCACTCCCCCTGCTTGTGTTCCCTCTCTCGCTGTGTCTCTGTCAAATAAATAAATAAAATCTTAAAAAAAAAAAAAAGAAATACAGATCAAAAATACCATAGGCATACACTGTAGGATTAAACAATCCAGCACCAACTAAGGCATTAATAACAAAGCAAAATGAACTGTAATTATTTACCTTTTTTGAGTAATGAAAAAAATAATAATTAAATAATAAAATAGGAGTCATATTTTATGGCCTCTCTGCTGAAGCTTTTATTTCAGATCATTCGTTCACGACATTTCATCAATTTCAACCATCAGAAGACCAGGTGCAACAGGGACCTGGCAGTGTGGCTGAGCCTTTGATCATAAATGAAAATGGAAGTCTGGGGATGGAGGACTGTTTATTCACCCAAGGAAGCCGATGGACTTGTACTCCAGGGGAATTTTATGATCCATCAAGGAATTTCCAAATCCACACAAGGTAACAGTTGGAAGTGGCTTCATACTTGGTGGATCAATGTAAGCCTAACCGAAGGCAGACAGAAAAAGAGCTTTTCCATAATTATGGTAAGTGCTGATTAGATGAGGTGGTTCAGGTCACTGTGGGAGCTCAGAGCAGGTGCATTTAGCCAGCGTTAGGGGCTCTGTCCTGTCAGTGACACACAGATACAAATCAAACATGGTCTTTGCTTTTTAAAGAACTTGAAATCGAACAAGAGTAGGGCATGAAAATAATAAAATACAAAAAAATGAAAAAAGAATATATAGTCCCCAAAATGATCAACCTGCTCTAGTAGCTTCCACAGGACCAAGAATAAAATCCAAAGGGGTCACTATGGTCACTGCAGCCAAGTGGCCTGGCCTTGGCTCTGACTTCTTCCCCCTGGTCTGTGCAAGTCAAGATGCGTCTACCCCTGCACCTCTGTATCTGCCATGTTTCTCCCTGCTATGCCCTTCCTCAAATATACACACACACTCACTCCCTCGCTTCATCAGATTTCACTCAAAAGCCCCGCCTTAGAAAGACCTCCCCCAACCTGTGTGACCAGAATTAGCACCTACTATTCAGTTTTCTTTTCAAGAGTGTGCATCCCTACCTGACATTTAGATAACCACTTCTTTGTTCGTTGTCCTCACATGTCGCAGTGTCTAGAACAATGTTTGGCACTGAGCAGATGTTGAATAATTATTTGTTGAACAAATGACACATGGTCGTAACCAACAAACTATGGGAACCTGGGTGAGTAAGAGGTTTGAGTGAGATTATGCTCTTTGTAGGATTTCCACGGACTTGGGCCTCGGAGAGAGGAGAGAGAGAAAGAATAGCAGAGAAGGGTATGGAAAAAGCAATCAGGCTAAGTGAGCCACGGAGAATGTGTGCTAGAGCACCTGAAGGGTACTTTGGTAGCAGGACAAAAGACAAAAGCAACAGAAGAGGTTTGTGTCTGGGATTCCAGGCAAGAGACACAACATGGCTGGGACAGCCTACCTTCCATCAATCTCCCATCCGTGATAAATAGTTTTCACTTCTTTTTTTTTTTTCTTTCTAATTTAATGTATTATGGATAGAATATAACAAGTTTAATGCTTATTATATGTCAGGTACAAAAATTGAGATTTTACAAGTTATCTTCTGCAATTATTATAAATAATTATGGTTATTAAAAGATGGGAGGGCTCATACTAAACGCTGCTAATGATGCTGTGTTTTGTTGTTATTACTATTTCATTCTTATGACAACTCTGTCAGGTAGGTATTAAGGTGTTATTCAACCATGTTTCACAGATAAGAGAATAAAGGCTCAAAGAAGTTAATAATTTCACAACTGAGGTCCCAACTCCAGAGTCTCTTTATTCCCACTCCAGAATAATTCACAATCAGCGTGTTTTATGTAGACTAACAAGAGTTGAGTCTATATGGTTAGGATCTGTGTTTATGTATTATATCTAAACAAGCTACAAAGAAAATTCACAGGGTAGGCATCCACCTATTGGAGGCCGACCATGTTGTTAACCCATCTCTGTTCATATGTCTGTCAGCTTCAAATAGTTAATCCCTCCATACGATCAAATATCCCATCTTCCATTCCTCCTTTTAGGCAGTAGGGAAAACCATATTGTGAATGGAATTTTGAAGGTCTGTTGGAAACTGAGGCTCGAAGGGCTAGTAGGAACCACAGTGGGCAACCACCAAGGGCACAGGGTCATCCAGCAGGAAGGTCCCCAGCTCCAGCACAGCTTAGGTGAACATAAAAGGCAGCAGGGAAGTCATCTGCTTTGGATAAAAATTCAGATACATAGAGCCCCTCATCTAGGCTAACTTTCTAAGTCTTCCACTCAGTATACTCTGAAGGTCAGGCCTGACTCTCCCAGAGACTGGAAGGGCCTGGGGAGGGGACAGGACTCAGTTTCCGACGACTACCACCACCTGCTCTGAGCCGCCCCACGTCCCGGTGGGATCCTTGGAGCTTGGCGCCAATTACTAATTGAACGTTAATGGTAACAAGCAAAGCAACTATTTTTTCAATACCAAAGATAACCCTAAGGACAGGGAAATGTCAAACTGAATGCTTAATAAAGTTGGTGCAAAATGCTCTAGGGGTGCAATGCTAAATTTTCAGAAATGGAGACAATCCAAGGACTAGAAAAAAGGTAAAAACCTCACCTTCTTAGCATACGCAGTGTGTAGGTTTGATTACTGAATAGAGATATGAAATATGCACTAAATAATTCTTCTGAACAGCTCATTAGGCCTAATCCATCTCTGATTTCTATGAGTCCATTAATTCCAAATATGTGTCTGCTTATACATACACACACATATCCACAAAGGATCATAAAGTGCTGTCTTAATTTCACAATGTAATATCCTGGAAATGGCAACAGGTAAAACATCAAATTGGATATTATGCAGATTTTAAATGTTTATAGTTTTCAGATGTGATAAATGGCAATGACAAAGCACAACGGACCAAAGAAGGATGACATTTCAGTTAGAAAATACTAGACCCATATGGCTAGGTTCATGTGAGGCGCAGGCGAGACACGAAACCACAGAACTGTAACAGCCCAGACAGTATCCACATGGAAACAATGCAGAGCAAATAAAATCAACACAGGTGTTGTCTTTGTTTATGCGGGATTTTTATTTATTTCTCATCTCCCAAAATCTGTGCTGCTAGCATCATTTCCTCCTTAATTTGTATGTTATACTAGGCCTCACAGACACTCAGGGGCCCAAATGTCTCTTTGTACTCCTTACCCCTTCTTCAGTTTGGAGACCGCCTCCCTTTTGCCCTGCTTATCTTTGAGTAGGTCATGAAACTCGCTGACTCATCTGCCTAGAAGGTTTTTCCTTCTGATTCCTGCAGGGATCACACCATGCTCCTGACCACCCTGGACACACCCCTCTCCATGCACCCCAGGTTACTCTCCAAAACACAAAGTACACTTTGTCTACTTATTTATTTAGTGATAACTGGTGCCTGTCGAGTACAGTTGCACAGGTTGCGTGCTGCTCAATGATGGTGGGTAGAGGGCGTTAATGGAGCACATCTCTATCTATCCCACCGGGAGCCCTAGGGACTGACTTGTCAGACTAGAGGAAGGGCACCAGTTCGCAACTGGTCTGTGCAAGTTGTGTGCTGGAACAGGACACCTTTTTTTTTTTTTTTTCAATTCATATAATCTGCAGCCCTGGTCTCCCCTCACTAAAAATCACTCTGTGAAAAAGGAATTCCATGCCTAGTACAGTGCCTGGCAGATGCAAGACACATAGGACGCCATGCTGAAGTGACACAAATCGGCTCATCTATTTATTCCCCAAGGAAACATTAAGCTCCTATTATGTGCCAGGCGCTGTGCATCATTCTGAGATGACAACGAACATAAGATGAGATCGCTGACTCTATGTGTCTGCGTTCCTTGTAGATCTCCTGCCACAACTGCTTTCCTCCTTCCCTTTCCACACTTTCCTCCCCCCCATACTACCCTACCACCTGGTCGCAGTTCTAAAATCTGACCTCTGACAGTGGTTTTCTCTCCCTTTTCTTCAACATTTTTAAGAAAAAGCCTACAAATCATCCCATCTGCCTCTTTACTGTGTGTCAATTAAAACACTGAGTGTTGGAATATCTCTAGCACAAAAGGTTACGCTAAGTAAGAAACCTTCAGCCATTAATGAGCAATTTGTCATCTAAGAGGTATTTTCGCTAATTACGGTATATGTCTCCAGTCATAGCCATTATGGACATGTGCTAATTTACTTCAAGGTAAAACTTTTCTTTGTCACTGGTTTTCACGTATTCTGTAAAGCCGACATTTTACTTGGTTCAGAGATGTAAAGAGTCAAGCAAATGAAAATCAAACATTTAAGGCTTCAGTTTGAAAAGGCCATGGTTCCTACTTTCAGACACAAGCAAAAATCACCAAAAGGCTTGCCAGGAAATTTTAATAAGTGCTTAAGTTTGGACTTAAAAAAAAAAAAAATCTGTGTATTTTGATGCAGTCGAAATCAGAAAATAGGAATCACAATAGTTGTGTTGATTAGATAGCATAATGCTAGCTACTGTTAACAAATGAACTCCCAAATCCCAGAAGCCTATCACAATGAAGTGTATTTTTCCTTCCTGCAATAATCTCACAAATAAGGTTCTGGGTCAGCTGGTGGGGCAGGGGCGAGAGCCTTGCTCTGTGGAGGCATTCAATGACTTGGCCGATGATGGAGCATCTGCCAAATAGGACATGGGTTTCCAAGGTAATTTTGGACCTCAACATCCAGATGCCGTAAGGAGAAACAGCGTGAATTATTTCATATGGGAGCTTTTCACAGGCCAATCGGCACATAAATTTCGCTCACATCTGGGTAGAACTCGGTCACGTGGCCACACCTAAATTCAAAAGAAGCTGGGAAAGGGGAGTCCAGCTTTGTGCCCAGGGAGGAGGATAAACAACCTATATATTTTTGAACTGCTAACAATCTCTTCCTCAAATGTAAAGAACTGAACTGAGCAGTAGGGGCCATGCCCTGCCTTCTCATTTCAGACACAGGGAAACTGGGAAACCGGGAAACACACTAATTTTCTTAGCGGTATCCCATGGTGAGTTGTGACAGAGCCAGGGCAGAAACTCAGGTCACCCCAACCCTCAGCCACTATTCACCTTCCAAAAACAATGACACTTGCTGAGCTTCTTCAAAATCATTCCACCACAAAGATGCCGGACTTGCAGCAACATCGGCCTCCACGGGGTCCCCAGGGTCACCGGATCAAAGCCGTCCTATTTGCCCACAGCGGATTCATCTCGTGCTCCGTCCTCCCCCACCGTATATAGCTAACACTGACAGAGTGCCAGACGCCGCTCTAAATACTTCCTATTTCCCTCCTGGCTCACTACTCCTATTACCAAACGACGACAAAACCGAGGCCCAGTGAGGTTAATCAATGTGCCCAAGGTCACACAACTGGGAGGAGGCAAAGTCAAGATTTGAACCCAGGGAGGGGCCTGACTCCAGGCCCTGTGCTCAATCATCATGCTTTCTAGCCTTCAGGTAGAATTCCCTTAATAAATAAAGTTTTAAAAATACATAATGGACACGGGATAATGTGTTAGAAGTGCGGTTCAGGGCGTCTGGGTGGCTCAGTTGGTTAAGCGACTGCCTTCGGCTCAGGTCATGATCCTGGAGTCCCGGGATCGAGCCCCGCATCCGGCTCCCTGCTCTGCAGGGAGTCTGCTTCTCCCTCTGCCCTCTTCCCTCTTCCCTCTCGTGCTCTCTGTCTCTCATTCTCTCTCTCTCAAATAAATAAATAATAAAAATCTTTAAAAAAAAAAAAAGAAGTGCAGTTCAAAGCCTGATTTCTGACCAACTCCCACTTCCTTCCCTTCCCCCCATGGCTGTAGGCCTTGAACTAGAAACTGATCCTTATTTTCAAGTGTTTATTAGATTTTCTATAAAAACCTCTTGTGAAGATGGAAATTTAAAGGTCCTTTAGCCTCCACACATGTAGATTTTATGAAATGTGTCACACGGCCTGGACAAGTCCCCCTTGACCTCCCATTCCTCTCCCTGTCCTGGAAGGCAAAACCAAGGCTAGATCACACCCCATCTACCTTACCTCTGTTCAGGAACACCCAAACTTCTGCCAATACAGATATATACCTGAGTCCCCTCTTCCTACTAAAACATAAATAATTTTCACTATTAAAAGCTTAGTATTATTCCTAATAAAATTTCCATTCACTCGACAATTATTTCTTAATATATGCCATGTTCCAGGCCATAATTTAGCCGCTATAAATGAGAGCAATAAAGTCAGTAGCCTTAGGGATCTTACATTTTAGTGGAAGAGACCATAAATAAATAAGAGATGACTAAATAACAGACTTCCGTAAGTGTTAAGGGTGATGACGAAAATTAAACCTACGTAGGGGAACAGAGGAAAGTAGGGGATGGTGGGCTGGCTGTTTTAAACGCATGGTCTGGACAGTCTTCTTTGAGGATGGAACATTTGAGCAGACACACGGATGCCATGAAGATCCAGCCATACAACACTACAGTGGGTCCCGGCAGAAGAAAGAGCATTTCCTCAGGCAAGAAGCGATCTGGTGAGTCCAAGGAACAACAGAGAAGTTCAGTCAACTGCATCCCTGTGAGTGGGAGCAGGTGTGACAGAGGAAATGTCTGAGGGGTAGGCAGGCACCAGGCAATAAAAAGTTTTTATACCATTGACATGTTTGCATTTCTTCCTACCTATTACTGGAGGCCGCCATGGGGTTTTGAACAGAGAGTGGTATGATTTGACGAATGTTCTTAAAGGACAACTTGAGCCAGCTGGTGGAGAATGGTTTCTGGTGGAGCAGCATGGGAGCAGGAAAACCAGATGAGATACTATTGGAATAATCCAGAAAGGAGCATATGATGGTGTTGACTAAAGAGGTAGTGTTCAAGATTGTGAAACGTGGTCTGATTCAAGAGATATCTTGCAAGTAAAAGCAAACAGGATGTATTGGTGAATTAGACGGAGCATAAAAGAGAAAGAAAAAGAATATGTATCTATTAGGTTGGGGGCCTGAGCCTTTGGCTGAATGGGGGTGCCTATTCCTAGGATGCGGGCAGATGGGGAGGGAAGATCAAGTTGGTTGCTGGAGGTGGGGGAAATGGGGCTGGGATCAAGAGCTTTGGCTGGAGGCACTGGGTTTGAAATGTCTGAGCCAAAAAAAAAAAGAAAGAAAGAAAGAAAAGAAAGGTAAGAAAAGAAACACCTGAGCCATAAAAGCAGACATGCGGATTAGCGCTAGATATGTGGTCTGGAGCTCCAGCAGGAGAGACTAGTCAGGGCAGAGCAAAGGGCCGCAGCAAGAACATCTGTGGGTAACACAGCCTCATGGCACCACGTGCCAACGCGAGCAGGGATTCAGAGAAAGACAAGAGAGATTGTCCAGAGGCCACAATGAGTAGCAAGGAGAGTATCTATCTGACTTTCAGGGCTCATGATAAGCAGTACGCAGGAGAAAAACAGTCACTGTCAACATGACTCTGGGAATGGAAATAACTCAGGAAATAGTCACATTTCAAGTTTAAGCAAGAAAGAAAAAAAGAGAAAGTGAGAGCAAGAAAGGGAGAGAGAGAGAAAGAGGTCCTTCAGGAAAAAGACTGGCAACCTAGGGATTTTGCTGGTGACAGATCATGAAGCTCAGACAGTAGAAAGGTTTGGAGGATAGGAGAAGTCTTCAGTTCAGATCATTGGAGGTACAGGACCATATGGTCACAGTAAGAATCCAGACAATGCATATGACCTGGGGCAGGCGGGGAGGGCTTTGACTTCTGAGGTGGGTGAAATCACTGAGAAGTGGGAACACGCGGGCCTGTCCTGATGGTCTCTTTGGAAAAAGAGGGTAGTGAGCTCTGAGTACAGTCCTACTCCACATCAGCCTCCTAAATACTTATAATGGAGAGCTTGGGGGGGTCATCATGACTAGGAGAGGCACAGCTCTGACACCCCTATGGACTGCAGTGGCTAGTGTCACTGGGGGTGATAAGGTGCTCTAACCTGGCTTTTCGGTGGTCCTTTATATATGATGATTACTTAAGAGAACTCTTCCTTTAGCATTTCTTTCTCCAAGTCCATTCATTTCCTGGAGCTGTTACAACAAAGCCTGACAAACTGGATGGCTTAAAAAAAACAGAAATTTATTGTCTCACAGTTCAAGGGACCAGAAGTCTGAAATCAAGGTGTTGGCAGGCCCATGCTCCCTATGAAACCTGTAGGAGAGAATCCTTTCTTGCCTTTTCCTTCTGGCGGTTCACTGACCATCTTTGGCAGTCCTTGGCTTACAACTGTGTAATTGCAACCTTTGCTTTCTTCACTACATGGCATTCTCCCTGTGTGTGCACCGTGTTTCTCCATGGCCATCCTCTTACAAGGATGTCAGCTCTACTGAATCAGGGCTCACCTTTCTCCAGTGTGATCTCATCTTAACTTCATTAATTACCCCTGCAATGACCCTATTTCCAAATAAGATCACATTATGAGATACTGAATGTTAGGACTTCAACATAACTTTTGTCTTGCTTTCTTCCTTCCTTTCTCTCTCTCTCCCTCTTTTTGTTCTCCTTTGGAGGGGAGCACAACTCAACCCACAACACCAAAGTACTCCTCTTTCCAGTTTTTATGTATAATAACTGCACCAAATTAAAAGGAATTTGCATGTATTCTCTATCTTACTATCTTCCTCGTAGCTTCCGACTGGTTAGAATTATTTTGGATTGAGCTTTCCTGATGAGCACATTTGTCCAAAGATGATTTTTCTGAGTGTGAGTGAACTTTTCCACTCCATTATAGCCTGTCTGAAAGCCAGAGAAAATCAAGAAATTATTTTCACACAAACGTATCTTCCTTTGCCTACATGTGGCCAAGAAAGTTTTATCTGACGGCTGATTTCAGTTTTGTCATTTTCCATCAGTCTAGCGGTTGATGCTTTTTTCATTAAAAATTCTACTATTTAAAAAAAATCCCGCTGCAAGATCATTTCATATGTTCATTTTATAAGACAAATCTAAATCCCCAAAGCTTTCTGAGCCAAAGCATCTTACACCGAGAAGAGAACAAGTTGGCCAAATATGCCCAAATAAGCCCAAGTAACTCAACCATGTCAATCAGTGAGATTTGGGAAAGCCAGATAAGGAAAGAGGGAGACTTCTATCTATAACTTAAATTAATTTGAGCTCCATGGCATACAGTTGAAGTGTAAAGGTCTGTTTTTTGTGCTTCCATCGGTGATTGCTGTGATTAGTTTCTAATGCGAAGGCACACTGGTCTTACCCCAGACTTGAACAGAAAAAAAATGACCAAATGCAGAGAGACTTCCTTCTCAATTTTCACCATCACTGTTCAAGTCCTGAGCTGGCCTTTTAATGCATAGGAGATGTGAATGAATGGAAAGATTCCAACCCCCTCCTCCCCAAGCAATGGCATCCCTACTTCTATTTGTCAGCTGACTCCAGTGTAATTATCATGGAAAAAATCAGTCTTCCAAGGAATAAAAGTCTACTAATCCTAAATCTACACATGAACTCCTGACCCCACTATTTGTTTCAGAGAACCCGCCTCTACAGAGCCTTCCGTATGGCTTTTTTTTTTTTTTTTTTGGTAGGAAATTCATCTTTAGAGCCATGAACTGTCAGAACTTGCTATGCAACAATCTTGTTATGAAAAATAAAGAAATACCTTTCTTCTCACTCCCTGTCAGAAATAAAACAGTGCAAGAAATTATTTGAACTGAAGAAGGGTCCTAGGATCTAAACAGATGTGTAGAGAAACACACAAAAGTACAATTAGGGTTTGTGGAGAGACATTCCTCTCTTTGCAGATCTTTCACAAGCAAGACCCAGTGTATCAATCAAAGTGAAGCTACATGGGTATTTAAACTACAACAGTTTATAATGAAAATTCCCAAATGTGTGAATATTATATATAAATATACATATATACACATGTGTGCATTTGTATATATATATGGAGAGAGAGAGAGTAATAGTTATACACCAAGCTTTATGTGCATTATTTCATTTTAACCCAAAATAACCCTTTGAGGTAGGTAATAACTGTCCTCTTTATACAGACCAATTAAAAACTTTTGCCCAACAGCTCATAGACACAATGCTTGGATCAGGGTTAGCCAAATCCTGTCCCCCAGGCCGTTTTCTTTCTAGCATACCATTCTCGCTAGAATATGAGTTATAAGGTCTTTGTTGGAAATCTTTGCCTCTATCAATCGTGCTCCCGTTAAACATTCCTATTTCCTCCTCCACCTTGGCGCACATGGGCAATTTGGAAATTGCATCCTAAACCCAACCAACTCTTAATTTCCTAAAAACACTACTATTTGGCCATCTATATGACGTTAATTGTATTGTTTATTTCTTATCAGTAATCTGTTATGCAGAGTGGAAAGCCATCAACCCTCTCCCAAGGAAGCAAAGTAACCTCAAATAATGCAAGGATAATGTTATATTCTACCCATCAGTGGAGACTTTGAACCTAAGAGAATAAATATGCTATTAACCTTAATCATAAATTTTTTCAAGATTCTCCCATCTTGAGAGATGTCAGTGGTCTTCTAGTAAAACTAAGAAGAAAGTTTATAGTCAAGGTCTCACCCACTCTGCCTCCCACCGCCGGATATTCAGATACACTGGCTTGTAGAATTGTATTTCTACCTCAATTTGTTCAATATCCCAGGCCAGAGAAATACATGGTGACGTTTGAGGATTTGCTAACTCTCTGTGAGACAGTCCAAGACTGCTGATCTCTGAAGCAAAAGGCTGGTGGGAGAACCTGGAATAGACTGATTCTGAACAAACTATGGAGATTCTAGGGATGTGTAATGAGAAGGAACGTCTAGAGTTCTTGTGTCTCCATGTCATAAAAGCTTAAAAACTCCCATATCCCATTCCTAAAATACTTCAAGAAGGGAGATTCTTATGCTCTAGAACAAGTAGGAAAAAACCAAATTCACCTGGTTTCTAGAAGAATTACACCCTGGCAATGAGGCAAAGAAGGGATAGAATGAGAAAAGTCCTGTGGTACAAAAAAGAGAATCAGCTTCGAGTCACACAAAACTGGTTCCAAGTTCCAGGCTCGGCCACCATCTGACTGTGGGATCTGGGAAAATGCCTTACTTTTCTCAGTGCTTTGGTTTCCTGGTCTGTAAAATCAGAATAATAATTGCATCAACCTGGTGGAATTAAATAAGACTCTGTTCGCAGAGTGCTTAGCACGGAGCCTGATACAGTGAACAGTGTTGTCCCATATGGAATGAGAGGTGGAGCAGAAGGCTAAGAACTCAGGCTTCGGCGCGAGACACGACCAGCAGTGAGCGGCGAGCACGGTGAGAAATGTTCGCTGACTGTCATCATGCTGTCAGCACGCTGATTTTGCACTTAGTAGGAGAGGGTGGCCTGTCTTTCAGGCACAGGTTGCCCTACACCAGGGCTCACAGCCAAGTGGGGAAGCATGGGCTGGGTATCAGCACCACCTCACCCTTCCCAAAGGCATCTTTGTGCAAGACTGATTATCACTACCCTCATTATCTGTAAAACCAGGTAGCTCAACTCCCTGGTCTCTGCAATCCTTTCAAACTCAAAAGAAACACTTCTTCAAGGCACCTATACTTGCAGGTGAGGAGCGTCGGAGGACCCGGGCCCAGCCTGTCCCTCTGTGCTCTTCACCAGGTTCCAGTGACAACTGGCATACTCCTTCTCCTTCTGCCCCAAGCCTGGTTGGGTGTTTCGTTTTCCCATTTTAGTTTTTGGCTCCTCAAAAGGCTGAGTGTGCTTCCAGGAGCCTCCCTCCACAACCCCATCTGTCCTTGCTCTTCTGAGCCACAGTCCACCGGCTGGATGGCTGGCAAGCCCCGGAGGTGAGCACACGGCGGTCGATCCTGGGAGGGGCAGCTCAGTCGGAACAGTACATGCTTCTCGAGCGGCATTGCTATTCTGAACGAGTTAACGCATCAGGAACGAATCGATAGGTACAGCATGAGACAACCACGCCAGCAAACTCCACATGGAGAGAAGGAAGGATGGGCAGAGAGGTGCTCCGTATCTGGAAAATGCTAATGTCCCCCAGCTGCACCTGGGGTTGAACACCTCATCGGAGAGGAGCATTTCTTCAAAGGCTTAAGGACTGGGTCGGGAAGTGACCTGGCAGGAGGGAGGCACGCGTCATGGGTGCAGCTCTGAACTAACCGACAGATGACACAGCCCATCTGTGTCCCTGACAGAAAGACACCAGCGCAATTATGTGTGTTTGTAACTCCTCAGGAGCAACCTCACACAGCTGGGTGGCCCGGTCAGAAATGACAGTGAGCCGGGAGCATGTCCAAGGGCAAGGACAACACAACACAACTCAGGGAAAGGGACAGGGAAGGGCAAGGAGGAGAAGACAGTGATCTCAGATTTCCTGCATCCATTCATGCACCAGGTACTTTCTGAGCACCTTCTACTGGCCAGATGCTGGTGACACAGTGCTGCATGAGACCGAGAAGGTAGCCCTTCTCCAGAAAATTACAGCCCAGTTGGGGAAGACAGATCATAAACACATAATCAAATGTCTGAAATAGGAAAACTTGAGATACGGATGCCTGCTCTGAAGAAAAACAAATCCCAGATGGTATGTTAGTGTAATGTGTGTGGAGGTAGTAAGGGTCATTTTGATTTGGGTGTTGGTAAAGGCTTCAGGGAGCGGGTTCCATCTGAGCTGAGGCCAAAATGATTAATAGCTGTCCGTGGAAAGACAGGGGTATTCCCAACAGTGAGGACCACAGGTAGAAAGCCCCTGTAGCAAGAATTCATTTTCTATGTCTGTGAGGTGGAGAAAGGGCCAGGATGTCTATAGCAGAAAAACAGGCAGGATAGCCACTCAGACTTTGTTAGCAAAGACCATGCACCAAGTCATGTGCTGCGTATTGGGATGCAAACATGAAGAAGGCATAGTTTCTGCCCTCAAGAGGCCCTGGACTGGCTGCAGAGACAAAGAGAGAATCCATCTGTTATAAAATGAAATGCTAAGTGTTTTACACGGTATGAATAAAGTGTGCCACAGCTTCCTATGTTTAGAAGGGCACTCCATGCGTTTTCTCAAATATCAAAAACATTATTCTGTTCTATTCCATGGAGTTGCTATATCAAAATCCAACTTCAATCTTGTACATTTCTCAGATCTTTCCTTTCTTTTCTTAACTCATCCAAAAAAAAAAAAAAAAAAACCGACACTGTGCCGTGACAAAGCCTACAGTCTAGATAAGTGAGAGAAGGCACAGCTCAGCCTCTGATACTCACTTACCAGATGATCCCAATGAAATAATTCACTTTACTAGCTGTTGCCTTATTGGGGGAATCTATGATAGCATGAAGCACACTCATCAGAATTGCCAAGCTACAGGCCACACTTAGTGAAGGTCTCTGATTAGTGACATCCACACAGATGGGCACCTCAGGCTCTCCCACTCCTCACTCCTTCTTCACTATTCCTATAGAGGAGTCCAGTCGGAAAGCTCTTTTCTGACCCCACGTACACATACTGCCCATTCGCTAATGGGCACACTCTGCCTCATCTGTTGGTTACCTCATTGCCTGGCCTTTTGAGTTGGACTCAAGACCCCGGAGTGTGAAGTGTAAGCCTCATGTCTTTCCACACCCCAAAACCCAGCTCAGGGCCCATCTTGCAAGAACCACTCAGTAAGTCTTTGTTGGTTGACCACAGCTGTATTTTAAAATAAAACGATGGAGAAATGCAGTAAAGAGACAAATGACATATAGGCTGGGGGATGTTTATGCTTTGTTTTCATTCATTTTATCTGTTCAGGAAACATCTGGGAGCACACAGTGCTCATGACATTATACAGCACGATATCTGCTTTCCAAGCCCTAGCTGCCCCCCCAGTGCACGAGGAGAAAGAACACAGAAAGTTCAGCGACATCGCAGGAGAGGGTCTAAGCCAGAATGCCTAGAGGAGACTCTAAGTACCAGCAAGGGATTAGAACACAGAATGCAGTGGGGAAAGTGTGGTGCACAAGATCACGGAGTAAGGGCCTGAGTTAGCGCAAGGATCGTTAGCACTAATTGGATGAAATAAAACATTTTTAAAAGCCCCTTGCTACTTGGGTGATGCTACCTAAATTCCCTGCTGTAGACCTCTGATTCCTCAGCTACTAAGTTGGGAAAATTAAGTGTATATCAAGAGTTGTTGTGAACATTAAATGTTACGATGTATACAAAATATTTAACACCCACAGTAACTGACCGATCACTGACAGTGCTATTCATTTTATTAACATTATTACGACTAGTGTCACATAATCTGGCTTCAAAGCTTCCTATCTGGGCAACCTTAATCAAATGATGTAAATTCTCCGTGCCTCAGTTTCCTCACCTGCAAAATGGGGATAGCACCTACCCCACAGGGTCTTTATTAGGGTTAAATGTTAATATTAGGAGACTAGACGACAGGTGAGATACTATGTAAAACAAAATTCTACCTGACACAGAGCAAGTGCTCCCTAAACCTTAGTTAATGTTCTTATTACTGCACATTCTGTTCTACATAACCTCACCCTTTAAAAAAAAAATATGCATACAGACCAGCAGCAGGAGGGCAGAAAGGGTGGGAGATTGCACATTGTTTGCGATTCCTTTCAGGCTGTCAAAGCCACCGTTGGGTGAAAGGTTTCTCAATACCTCCGCAAGGATCGTTAGCACTAATTGGATGAAATAAAACATTTTTAAAAGTTTCCTCACATTAGAATCTGCTGCTGAAGCATTCGTTCTATGGGGACTAGAAGAGATCTTCAAAAAATGAAACTGGTAAGAACAAAGCAGAATAACATGCAACCAGAGCAAAAAGTCCTCTGCTGGTTGAGAAGTAAACTACAAGCATGGCCCTAGGGTTCGGCCACCATGCTGTGGAGAGGGCGGCTCTCCAGGGCAGGGCAGAGGTGCCCTAGTTGTATTCTGTGTAGCCTGGTCACATGCTGAACAAAAAAATGAAGAAAGGAAGGAAAGGAAAGAAGAAGGGATGGAGGAAGAGAGGAAGGGAAAGAGGGAAGAAAAAAGAAACGATCCACATATAATACACAAAAAAGCAACAAAACAAAAAACAAAAACAAAAAATCCCAGAGCCCTGAGCCACTAGACAACTACAACCTAGAGTCAGGTTATGTGCAAATGTATCAATTTTTGTGTAAACAAAATACATTCTGAAATTCCTATTTGCTTCTTTGCACACAGAATTACACAGTACAGAGACTATGCTTGAGAGTTCAAGGCCTCGAACTCTACAAAAGTACACGCCAACATGGTGGACCTCGCTTGTTCTAGTGCATGAGAGCCTGAGAAGAATGCAGATCATCCTGCAGAGGCATGAGCTTCCTCTGTGCAAGTCGTCTGTGACACCTGCTGCCCAATTCACATCCTAAATCAGGCCATTGGCCAGTGGGTTGGTGTCAGTCATATCCTGGCCCCTCTAATCCCTGCTCTGTAGGGCTCCATCCGCTCGAACGGTCTTCCTTCTGTATGTCAGTCAGACATTTAGTCCCAGGGGCTGGCACAGAATGGCAAAGAATGGCAGGAGTTGTTCTAGGAGGGCCTTTTTATGCAATGGCAGGGTTGGGTCTAGAGAGGAAGCCCCATCGTATTCCACTTCCTCCATCTACACCTGAACAAGACCAGAGCAGATGTGAAAATGCAAACAGACATTGGTGCCTGAAAGGGACAGGGACAGGGAAGCCCAGAGTGAGCAAGAAAGTCATGGAAGGAAAGATAAAGAAAGAGAAGCAGCCAGCACATGATAATGCAATTTTAAAGAGAAGCTGTTCCTCAGGAAGGCGCATGCCCTGGCTCAGCATCTGCTGAATTCAGCTACCCTCCAGAGAGTCTCCATTCTCATGAGCCTCGGGGGCTGCCCTCTGGGGCTGAAACCAGATCCTGGCTCATCCAACCCCCCATCATTGTTCCTAAGATGTGGGATTTGTCTGTCAGAGCCCCTTTGCTGTTTTCTTTTTCTCCAAATCTCCACAGAGCTGACTACTTTCCACCTTCTCCTTGAAACTACTATCCCATCTGTTCCTAAAATGTTCTACATGTGAGAATGACTCTTTCTTATCTCTTGGGGACTACTGCTTGCAGCTAAGGGTTAGGGACAAAGGGAACATCCAGAGAACACTAAATTCATCACTGTATTGTGTTAGGGTTTCATTTCTGTATCTCTCGTTAAGCAGTCTGAAATCACAGCATTTTTAGAGCTCTGTGAAATCCCCTTATAAAACAGATCTAGTAATTCTGGGATGGGAGGCAGTTAGATATTTAACCTTTGTTCAAAATAGTCCCGAAAGGGCTTAGTGGAGAGGTGGGTTTCCTGAGCCAGTGAGTAACTAGGAATTCACTGGGGCCATGGACATTAGCTCCACAAAGGCAGTGGAAGATGGGATGCTTTGCAGGCCCTGTGTGGGTCCTTAAATCACACACTTCCTTTGGCAATGTTCTGACAAGTCAGCCCCGTACTTCCAGGGCCCCCTCGTCAACATTTTCTGTCCCGTGGGTATTTCCTTGAGGGTACCATCCATAAACAATGCAATTTTAGCAGAACAGTCACCAGGGGCAAAACAATGGACACCAGCACCAATATTATCTTTCCAAGAACTTTCATATGTAAAGGATAGGAATATTGCCATGTTGCCTTGCAGTGGGCTCAATGGCCCAGTTTGGGAAACTTTATGTAAGAAGGCATATTAAATCAAAGAGGCAGAGAAATCATTCTTCTCATGAACCTTCTTAACTTCTACCTCATGCTCTTTCTAAAATTCTAGAGAGGAAGATTCCCCATTATAATCACTAATTTTCTGTTACCCTCTTATGAGGGGTGCAGTGTGTAGACACTGGAAATTGAGTTAACATGTCAGTAGACCGGGTAATCAGGGACACAGACTCATCCCACCTTACACAAGTCATAACCAAGATTCCACTTCTCCTCCTCAGTTTCTGTAACCCTTAGCCCCAGAAACCAATCAGGACCCAACTCAACACTGAAATCTGTCAGTTCAGTAGATGAGTTTTGCACATACTGCTTTAGTGGACAGCTAACCAGAGTAAATGATAATTTCCATGGACAAATCAGACGCATCTCCATGACTTCAATCTCAGAAAGCCATGTTTAGACAAGAAAAAGCATGTCCTTCCACCCACCGGCTCATGGCATGAAGGCACCCCAGAAAAGCCCAGACACAGGCAAGCCCAGGACAAAACAGCAGCTCTGCGGGAGTACAGGAGCCCACGGGCAACTCCCCATGGCATGGGCAGAGTGAAGGCATTCACACGAAGCCAGACTCGTCCTTTGGGACTCATTAACTTCAGAGATGACAGTTCACGCTGAGCCCCAGCCAGGTCCCCAGTCACCATGGCCACCAGGTTCGGGCACACACAGTGCCCAGGCCACTGTCCTCAATCTCGGTGGCTCCCTGCCTCAGCCGCCTCTCATGCTTACCAAGTCCTGAGCCAAGGAGGCCAGTTTTGGGGAAACAGCTCATCTCCCCAACCTCTGAGCGTTTCCCTAACACCACCACGTTCCCGGGGCAGAGCACTCAGCTCATCCGTGAATCCTGCAGCCCAAGGAACCAGCGACCTCCGTACCAGCTGTTCCAGTGCACACACCTGCACCCCTGCCCCTGCCCCCCCCCACCCCATACACCTCATTGTCAATTCATAGAAGAAAGACAGCTCCCTACCTGAGGGTGGCGCTCTCCCCCTGCCGGACCGTCACGTTGTCCATAGCTTTGGGGAAGGTGGCATCTCCGCTGCGCACGGGCACTCCTGTGGGTACAAGGAACAGCAGCCTGAGAGACACGACCACGAGGCACTTCCAGGGCAGGAACAGGTACCCACAGACCCCCATCCTCGACAGCCACAACTTCCCAGAACTCCGGCAGCGGCGCGGCACACACCCCCCGGGCGAGCACAGGAAGTGGGTGGGGTGAGGGAGCGAGCTCAGGGACCCAGCAGTGAACTAGCGGCGACCGAGAGGCGCGGGAGGAGAAGAGCGCGCAGACTCCTCTAAGTCTAATATTCCTCCCCCAAATCCGGCCTCGGATAACCAATTTCCACGGAGGACAGCGAAGGGGGCTTCCTCGGTGCTGCTTCGGCCGAGGAAGATGGCCAAGAACGGGGAAGCGCAAGGCAGGTGCAAAGGTGTGGGCACGTCTCAGGAGTCCCTTCTTCCCGCTAGCAGTTCTGACATGGCACTTTGGAGTGGAGTAAGCACTTTGGTACCAGAAGGGGACAGGGGGTGGGTCAGATCCGGCTCCCCAGAGGTGGTCTGCAATTCCTCAGTTCGAACAAGGGGGAATCCAACACTTTCTTTGTAAGTTTCGGAGGAAGGACCGCCGGCAGAAAAACAATCCGTAACAATAGCCAAATGGAAAGTAGAGCACGCAGGAGGCGGCTCCGCCGAGCTTCGTGCGATCCGGACCCGGGGTTCCTACGGCAGCCTCTCGGTCAACTTCCTCTGAGCGCAAATGCGCGCTGCAGCCGCTGCGATCCGGCCGGTCTGGGCAGGGCCAGGCGCCGCGGCGGCGGCCGAGGCAGGAGCAGCCCGGCTGAGCGCCGCGCGGCGGCCCTTCGCTCGCTCGCTCGCTGGGGAAGGCGAGGCGCAGCCGGCCCCGGAGCCGCGCGGACGCCACGCTCAGCGGCCGCCCCCGGCCTCCGCGCCGCCTTCCTCCCGGGAGCAGCCCCGACGCGCGCGGGCCCCGACCGCCGGGGTTGTCATGGCAGCAGCTCCATCACTGACCGCCACTTTCTCCGGGGCCGGCGGCGAGCGGGCGGGCGGACTGCGCGCTCATCCCGGCGGGCGGGCGCGGGGCGCGGGGCGCGGGCGCCCACCTTAACCCCTGCCGCGCCGCGCCGCGCCGCGGCAGTGCACCAGCCAAGGCGAGGAGTTTAACCATTCCCCCCCCGAAGAGCTGTCACCTCCAAATTAAGAAGAAAGGCAAAGTTACCACACAATCTTAATAAGCCCAAGACATCTTAATAAGGGTCACAAACTAATTAACTAGGAAAGGAAAACCCTGCAGCATGCTTGCATGCACCTTTAAAATGATCAGATTCAATCCATTAGCATTTAGAGTAAATTTACAGTGTTGGAAGAATGCTTTAGAATAATCTAATTTTTATTCAATAGTCAACGCCCACCCTACCAGCACCCCGCCCACCCCAGGAAAGCTACTTTCAAACACCGGAGACTCAACACCACCATTCTAAACAGAGATCTTCCATATATAAAATAAATGCAAAATCACAGAAGCCCCTTAGTATGTGAAACTTCAAAATCGCATCAAAATTTTGGTCAAGTTCTGACACTAACTTACATTCTTTATTCTTGTATTATCGACATTAAAAGATGCTAGCCCTGCAAAAGTGCTCATTCAGATGAATGAGTGTGAGCCACTTGCTTTATTTATACCGTGTACTCCCAAGTTCTCTGGGCTTCACAGCCTTGCAGAGCTGATTTCATCTTAAGAGGTGTGTTTTTCGAATTCTCAAAACCTAGGGAAAAACTGAATTTGCCTCATTTCCTGTCATTTCTCCTCTCTGGCTCCTGTGGGTCCCTGCATACCTACGTTTTAATTTCTCCCTTAAGTCCAGCTCAGACCGAATGTGCATTCCCCTTCCTGAGCCTGGCCCCTGAGCTGGGGAGAATCCCAGAACAGCCCAGCCCACACAGCAGTGCCAACACTAGAGTACTCTCTCCTCAAGGACTCCCAGATTTTAGCCCCCTACACTGACCCAGATTCTCCCTGGGGATAGAGAAGGGGCAACCAATGATGACTTTGTCTCTTTCTCCCTCAACTCTCTATCAGATCCAACCAGGAAGCTGGTTTTATTCAACACCTGTTAAGTAACAGAAAAACGTTCTTCCCAAAGCCATCCAGCCAACACCAAAAAGATTGAATCATTCTAACTATAAGAGTCCTGGTGCCAGAGAAGTCCTTACACCTTGCAGATAATAACTACCACTTACACGTAGATGACACGTGTGTTAGAGATGAAACAAGCATTTCACCCTTCTACTCCCTCCTCTAACTACTTTAGATTGGTAGGGATGGAGGTAGGGTTTGCAGATGTGGGAGCCATACTCCAGGGTAACAAAGACAGACTGAGCAAACGTGTTTTTCCCTTTTAATAGTTGACCAGAAATCGATCAACCAGAAAAGTTGAGCAACTTTACACTGAAGCTCTCAATTAATCCATCATTAGGATCATTTTTCCTCATCTCTGGTGACTTCTCCTGAGATTAAATTCTCAGGGAAACCCATCTGCTACTTTTGGCCAGTGGGGACCATTTGATATATAACACCAAAAAAATCAATTGTCAACTTATGGCTGCAAGAAATGACTTTACTATCAGGAAAAAAAAAAAAAAAAGCAAAAGCAAAAACAAAAAATGGCATCTAAAGAGAGCAGGAGAGTTTTGTTTATATTTTGGGGTGAAAAAAGAGAAAAACCTATTTTTGCACCAGTCCATTCTTGCAAGAACCCTAGTTTATGTCTATTTTACAATGGGAAACTTTGGAAATAGTAAGTAAAGAGTAAGATTGTGTTTGATGACTTATAGTCTGCTGAATTTGGGGTTCTCCTTTCCCTAAAGTCAAGGAGTTACCTCTAATCAACCATCTATCCATTTTACCTGTCCCTCATGCTCCCCCACCAACCCCTCTGTGTACACACATCCTCACCACATCAGCTGGAAATAATTACAGTGGTGGGGAAGGGAGGGGGATTCGTTCTGGGCTTTGGAGTCATTTCCCTACAGGCTTGGGAATGGCATGGATGATTCCTTTCATAATAAATTCTAGTCCTGGCTCTTGCATCTAATTCCCAGGTAGGTACAAATGAGCATTAGTTTTTTTGCATCTGGGAATGTGGATAATGACAACAACCGGCCTTCCCAAGGGACCTACATACATGATTAACTCTACAGGAAAACACTTAGAAATCCATTTAAGGTGGAAGATGCTTTATTAATACATTTTGTCTGCCACCACTTCATTATTATGACTGGGCAGGAAAATAATTCTTCATAGGGGCTCTTTAAGATGTTCGGTTTATACCAGTATGCATGTCATTGATCTAAGCCAGTCAAACCATCTTTGTCTCTGGCCGTGAAGGAAAAGTGCAGAGCTGCAGATCAGGCAGGAAACCCAGCAGAGCTCAGGTAAGCCTCAGGGTGCAGAGAGAAAAACCACTTACAACCTCCTACCTGCCCTCTGGGCCCAAGGACCCAAACTTTATTCAAAAATGGAAGTTTGTTATACAAAAACAATGAATCGTGGATCACTACATCAAAAACTAATGATGTAATATATGGTGATTAACATAACATAATAATAATAAAAAAACTAATGATGTATGGTGACTAACATAACATAATAAAATAAAATTAGAAAAAACAAAAAAAACAAAAATGGAAGTTTAGAAAGTGGTGAAAGACCAGAGATGTCTGTGCAATTAACAAGGCAGAATCCATTTCATTTGAACTCCTTGATGAAGTTGTTTGAATAGATGAAGATCAAAATCAAAATCATATGTCAACTCCCTGCCCATCCCCTAATCACTAAATATAACCAACGCTTAGTGGCTTATCTTATATCCTGTCTCATGCTTCATAAAAACTGCTGGATTTATTTTATTTTTCCCAGCATATCCGAGTTAATGAAAAAGGGATGACAGTCGGAGCAATTTCATTATTTGTGTTCTTTATAGAAACAACTTCCTTTCTGCCTCCTGGAAAGCAGCATCCTAACAAGCGCCCACCTCCACCTTCTTCCCCTGTCTCCCTCTCCTTCCTCCCTTCCCTCCTGCATACACATATACTGTACACATAAATCAACTTGTCACATCTTGTCTCTGTGCTGACAGCTGTAATTGCTTCAGGTTATAAAAATATCTATAGGACAATGCCTTTCAAGCTCACAGACACACACATACACACACACACACACTGAGCAAAAGAAAACAATCCTACTCCCTTTAATGATCCCTTGACTGCAAAGGAGGGGGAGGAGGGATCTTGCCATGCAGACCCTGGAAAGTGCAGGCAGGTGAGGAGACAGGGGTAGAGAGAGACTTCGGGCAGCAGTAGCATCTACAAGCTAAAGCAGGGTTGGAAAAGGGAAGAAATTCCCATTCAAAGGGAAATCAGCAGTTGTTTTTGTTTCACTCTGTTACCTACAGCAAGCCAGGGTTAGCTACTAAAGAGCCATGAATATTCCACACACACAAAAGACCAAAAGAAGAGCACTAGCTTAAGAAATGCCACTTCTGCTTCTCCTTCTCTAAAAAGGCTAAAGGCCCCCCTCTCCTGGTGGAGATTCCAAATAGGAGCTCAGGCAGGAAGATGAGAAATGCAGGGCAGTTAGAGTGGCTTGGCATGGAGCAGACATTGAAAAGTTTAATCAGAAAGGGCAGTGTGGATCTGGATAAAGAGCTGCCTCTAGGGGCACAGGGATGGGCTGGACTCTGGAAAAATATATGCTATTCTTTTCCACCTATATGAATATAAGATCAAAATAAAATCATTGTTCATCTGGGCTAGAGTCCAACATGTTAGGATTTCAACAGATAGAGCAAAAGAGCAACTTGAAGAAGGGAAAGAAGCCTCCGAGGAGAAAAAAGGGGTCACGAATAGAGAGAAGAGAAGAGAAGAGCAGGAAGAAGTGGCAAAGGTTAGGCTATCTATGGACTTTGAAAGCCACACAACTTTCTAAGAGGTACATAAAGGGGAGAGATGGTCAGAAGAATAATCGTTAGGTAGACGGAAAAGTAAGGGAGAGCACAATGAACAATTAAGATCAAAGTGCCAGATGCACTTTGAAAAAGCAAAAGCCAGATGCCCAAATGGGAGCACCCCACAAGCCAGGGGTCTTTGGGGCAGAATCTTTCCTTACCCAGGTTTTGGGTCATAATAAGAATCACAGAATGATATGGTCAGAGGGGACCTTGGAAGATATTTCATATAACCCACTTATTTCATAAGTGGGGAATTGAACCCAGGAGGGAAAGGTAGTTACTGTGGGGACATAAAGGTCATAACTGGTAAATCACAACTATAACTCAGGATGCCTGGCTCCTGTTCCAATAGAGCTTTCTGCTGCACATGTCAGGTAAGGACACTGCTTCAGAGCTAACGAATAAAATCTCTCCTTTGGCTGCTACATCTGTGGGCAAGAGAGAAAACTACTGAAGAAGTGATACTGTTACTGCTCAGAATACCCCTGGGTATCCAATTATTCAATTGTATTCAGTAAACATTGACAGGTAGATTTTGAGCTCTTCGGATACAGCAGGAATCTTGTTGGAGTTAGTGATACAAAAATGAAAGACATAGCCCCTGCCTTTGATTTGCTTATAGTCTAGTGCTGTTAGGTTCGGCAGTGGTCTTATTTTTATTTACATCCATGACTTTTGAAGTTATAATGAACTCAACCCCATGCTCCCTTTAAGCCCTTGAGAACATTCTCAGTGCTAAGAAAAGCAAGCTGGAATATACCTCCCCCTTGGAATCTGTTTGACCCATTAGCTTGTGCAGATTTCCAGGCACTGACCATGGTTTCCCAAGCTTCATTTAAAGTGGCGTTAGGAGGGGAGGAGGTAGACTCAAAGATTTATAAACGTAAGTGAGAAATTCATCTGTACGTCAAACAGGCGTTCAGTGCACGCTCAATGCCATCTGTGGGCTAGGCAGTGCACTGAAGCTGTGGATGAGAGAGACAAAAACAAAATCAACACGGGCCTTCCCCTTGTAAAGCACACTGTCTAGCAGGGCAGACAGATATTAAAGAAATGATTTTACAAAACAGTACATCCAGCTGTGATAAGGAGGAAATGAGAGAATGCATATGACAGAAGGTGCTCACGGAATCTGGAAGATGAGGAAACGTTTCCCCAAGAAATGACTTTAATCCCGGACTTCATTGTGTGGAGATGAAGGGGGCAGGTGGTGTGGGCAGGAATCTCCTTGCGGGCAGACAGGACAAAAGCCACACAACCCAAGACAGGAAGGAGCATGGGCAGAAGCTACCTTTCATATTCTCAGGTTGTCCTCATTTAAACTAAGGACGGGTACATTCGAAGTACTCGGATTGAAAACCTCTAACTCTTCCAACACTCTGTGTTCATTCACTCACTGATGTTTTCAGTACAAATTTATCAATGAGGAATGACTGTGCTTGGGCTTTGGAATGGGACAGACCAGAAGTCAAATACTCATCATCTTCATCACTAGTTGTGTGACCTTGACTTTGGGGAAATAACCTCATCTGTGAAATAATGGTCATCGTGGTGCCTACCACAAAGCGGTGGTGTGAGGAGAAAATAAGACAGTAGATGTAAAGAGCTCAGCAAAGGCCTATCACACACACGGTGGGGGGGGGGGGGGAATGCGGGCGCCACTGTGCCGGGACCAGCAGGGACAGAGGAGCGCTAGGGCCTGATCTTCAGAGAACCCAGGGACAGCCCACTGAGCACAGGCCTGTGAACACCACCAGCGTACAGATCCTGAGAGGTTTCATCACAAAACAGCAGACACTTCCTGCTGAGACATGGTCATAAAAGGGAAGTAGCTTAGCCTTCAAACCAGGACAGGAAGACGGTGCCCCTCCAGCTCCCACCAGAGTGTCTCAGCATCAGTGTTCTACAAAAGCACACAGGATATAAGCCTGTGAGAAAGAGCCTGTGCTTGAGAAACGGGATAGGGCTTGCTCTTCGTGTGGCAGCCTGGGAACTTGGATCTGTTGCGCTCCCACATATAACTGACACGTAGTGAAAGAAACCTGAACAAAAGGTGAGACACCTCCATCCCATCATTAAGTGAACAATCCGCTCCTACTTCCTTCAGCTCCTTCCACTCCTTCCAGGAAACTTTATGCCCTTCTTTGCTCCTGTGTGCCTAATGGCTGAACTCAAAGCCTCCTCATGTCTAGATCTTAGACTCATCATTTGACAATAATAGCCTGTGCTTGCCTCATCTTTCCCAATTCCTATCGTAGACCCCCCCAGAACAGTGCTTCAGGATTAGCCTCATTACCTCTGTAGAAGGGAGCGAGGGGTCCATGCAGACATCCATCTACCTGCATAGACAGACACCAGTTCTGATGGTCATGAGATGCAGCCACGTCAGAGTCGGGTTGGGACTTCTCATAGAGAAAGAGCCCTCTGAATGACAATCTCACCAGCCCCCAACTTGGAACTTCACACCCCAAGTTTACTGTCAGAGGAAACTGGCTTGCATCTACCCCTGAATTCTATTCTCCCAAAACAATTGCCTTTCACTCATTTCTCTCTTTAACCTTTCCTCTGCATTTTCTTTAGGGGTTTTACTCCTTGTTTGCCAGCCAAGAGCAGCAACAGAAGAGACAAAAATTTGCTCAGAAACATACAGTTTCAGTTGTACTTTTTACTGGAGGTGACATTATCTAAGTATAATTTTGTAAACCAAAAGATCCGGGTTCTAGTCTCAACTCAGGCCATCATTAGGTCACCTTAGATAAGGTGCTTTTTTGAATTCTTAGTTTCTTTTTCTTAATTTTTAGTTGTCAAAAGAACCAGCATCTTCATGATATATGGGTCTTTGAGAAGATTTTATGCCTCCTAATGCATCTAAAGGGGCTAATGCCCTCTTAAAAGTTAACCCCTAGAGTAAGATGGTGGCTCCACGGTAGGGCCTGAGGGGTCCAGGGTATCACCGGCCGCCTGCTGGCTGCATGTGGGTGCTCAAGTTGCTTCCACTTTGCTTCTAAAGGAAGAGTTTGGTTTAGGTGACTTCCAAGGGCCCTTCTAACTCTCATAGGCTATAGTTTTAATGCTTCCTGACACTATCCTCAAAAGCGCTTTCTCCTTCATATTCACTTATCAGTTGTTCCTGTAGAGAAAAAGCCCTCCTCCTCATGTCCTTCCACTCTCTCCCGCACCAAGGTATGCACTTCACAATTCAGAGTGCTGTTTGAACAAAGCAATAAAAAGAGCTGCCCTGCATCTAAGGTAAGCTGATGGCAGAGCCAAGATGATTAAAAGTCTTCCAATAAAGGGTTTCTTTAAGGAAAAGAAAATCCCACAATGCAACCAGCAATGTTAATCTTCAATAAATACGCTGTTAATATTTAACTGGCATTTATTTAAACTTACAGTAACTGTCCTATTAAATCTAAATTAATTGCCCATTTGGGAATCTTCCCCTAAAGCCTAGCTGGGACATGGCTATCTAGATCATAGTCTATGCTAGGCATCCAGCCATAAAAGAGAATATTTAAGCCATCCTTTTAAGAATAAGACTATTAGAATATCATGGTTGGAAGAGTCTTAGAGGTCAACTCAACTAGTAAGTTTTATACCCTGTGTGTTTTAACTTTTGGGGGGCCTATTTTTCCCCATCTCTGCCTTAAGAGCTTGTGTGTTCCCTTTTTCTCTCTCCCTCTTCTTCTTTTTATTTCTAATTCCTCTCTCTCATTTTCTTTCCTTTCTGTTAGCAATTTTTTTTTCCTCTTGGACCTCATGTATGAGATTCATTGTGCTGTGTTTTTGTCTCAATCTCTCCTGAGTTTCTTAGGATAACCATTTAGGATACTTAGCAAATTCTACATACACGCATATATGTATGCAAATATACATATATAAATGTTATACATACCTTATGTGTCACAAAGACCATTTTATAATAACAGCTGTATATAAAAGACTAAGAGCTGTGAAATAATCCCTGAGTCACACTGCTTTAGAAGGGGCAGTGAGAGTGTAATTGGGTAGAACTGATCTTTGCTATCCCTGAGATCAATCAATATTTTTTATTATACATGTGGTCCTGGCTGAACTTCTGGGATGTTATTTTGCTTCGATTGTAACACATTTACAGCATTGCTACATCACACACACACATGCACACACTCCCTCACTCACCGGTTTCAGCAAGTGCTTTTACTTGTACAACATGTGGATTAAAAAGAAACACCTAATCAGATGGCTTAGTGTTCAAGCTGAGTTAACTTTCCTCAAGGAGTGGGACGTGATGGAGATTAAAATAATTCACCCAAAGGTTTCTAAAGGTGTAGGTCCCTGAGTTCAATTTGTGAAGTGCTCACTGTTTGCCTTGCAGGTGCCTGGAGAGGAGGTGGTGGTGGGGAGAGGGATGGAGCCAGAGAAGGACATGGGTAAGTAGGGGAATATGGGGACATAGATGAGGAAAAGGTGGGCAGATTGGAAGCCATCCCACATATTTTTAAGAGGACTAAATACATTCTGAAGTATTTACTTGAGGAAGGCTTGCATTTGCACTGCCTACAGAAGCCATGCTTCTTTGGGTCTAACTCAGCTAATACACAAACCATCCCACTTCCTTTTTCCTTCTTTACTTCAGTTGCTGTCAAGTTAGTCTAAAGACACCACACCATCCGTATAGTGTTTTCAGTTAAAAAAAAATCCTCCACATTCAAAGCATCTTTATTCTATTTTATTTAGTCTTAGAAATTCAAGAAATAATTGAACACATTTCTGTAGGCTTCTGCATCATCCTGACTTTCACCTTATCTGCCCATCTTTATGCATTACCATTAGGAGTTTGAGAACTTTCACAAGGAAGCAATGAAGTCTACAGCGAGAACATCTCATTCCTCCTAACCTGAGAGTGGATGTGGGCTTTCCCTCCTGGAAAGAAATGGTTTCCCTAAACCTTTTGTACACCTTCTTCCTCTGGTTTGCCAAAATCTCCCAAGGGGTGCTGCAGGTAGTGAAAAAGGGCAACTTGTGAGTGGTTTGGAGGAATGGACTTAACTGGTGCCCAGGTAGCATTGAACCTGGGGGAAAAAGAATGGACAAATGTTTTGAGTGTACATGTGAATAAGGGATAACACGTGAAAATAATTTACCTAAGTTTTCACAACAGTTTTGACAAGGTGTCAAGATCAAAGATGCCTTAAAAACAAAGTAGGTAATGAGGATACGATCTTCTTTTTCAAAGGTGGAGAATTAGCTTAAAGCTAAGGCACAAATCAAGAAGAGATTGGCATGTTTCTATATGGAGAAGTATTAATTCTAGATTCCTTAATGTGATATTTTTATCAATGAGGTCAAAGGGAATTCATAGAGAACTCGACCAACTTTGCAGAAGATATTAAGTTCCCTTAACTGATTAAATCTGCAGGTGACATGGATGAGCTGCAAACAATCCACAAAGTTATGTGAGTGTGCAGAGAAGTGGGCAAATGCAATACAACATATCTTAGGAGAAAACATCTGAAGTGTGCTTCTAAGGGGTGCCTGGATGGCTCAGTTGCTTAAAAGACCAACTCCTAATTTCAGCTCAGGTCATGATCTCAGGGTTGTGAGCTGGAGCCCTATGTCAGGCTCTGACCTGAACTTGGGAGCCTGCTTAAGATTCTCTTTCTCCCTCGCCCTTTGCCCCTCCGCTCACCCTCTATAAATAAATAAATAAATAAATAAATAAATAAATAAATAAATAAATA